>NC_056732.1:1789041205-1789107937 GCF_019279795.1 Protopterus annectens
ACTGAATTACGGATTTCTAAGTACAGCTTCAATCTATAAAAAAATAACACGTGTAATTGTTAAGAAGAATCTTAATGGTTTCACTTTAATGATCTCTATATCAGTACATGTTTGGCTTTGTATTGCTTCAGCCTGTATCACAACTGCAGTTGCAATTATGAGGGGGATAATAACCATAGTGAAGAAATTTTTAAATAAAAGTAGCATGGAGCTGGGTCACTCTGTTGGTAATGGGAAGCCAAATAGGTCAAAATGATATATCTGCTAAAAGAGCACTTCCTAGAATGATATTTGTTTATGTCTGCTAGAAGAGCACTGCCTAGAAGCTCTCCTCATCACAGAGAATGCTGATGTCTGTGCAGTCACTGAGACATGGTTTAAAGCCATGAAGAGCACACCAACAGTGCAAAGTTATAATACCTTCCACACATTTAGACCAGCTACTACACAGATGGGGACTAAAGGAGGAGGTGTCTCGATTTACATCAAAATTAAATATACCTCAAGGCTGGTCAAACAGAACAATGCATTTGAGCTGCTCCATGTTCAAATCACCATAGACAAAATCCAAGATCACTTCCTTGTCAGCTATAGGTCCCCCTCTATGACCCAGGAAACCCATACCATATATTTAAACTTAGTAGAAACACTAACCATCAAACCCAATACCATATTCATGGATTACTTTAATTACCTCACTATTAACTAGGAATCCTAAATGACTCCAAACATACAGGCACAGAAGTTCCTGGATTTTGTAAACACAAACTCCCTGGACTAGATAGTCTATACACCAAACAGGGGTGCAGCCGTACTGGACCTGGTCCTCATTAATATAGGACAGAGCTGCACACGTCCTACTGTAATGCCTTCCCTGGTAAGGTCAGACCACAAAATGGTCTCCTTTGAAGTAAAAATGAAACCTGGACCCCCACGTAAACCTGGAATATTCAGGACCTACTCTAAGGCTAACCTCCTACTATTAAGTGAGAACCTGGAAACATTTCAAGTCCCCATAAACCCTGAGAACACTTCTGCCTATGCAAAATTTTTCACAGAAACCCTGTACAAGCAAGTTAATACCTGCATAGAGGCAGCTGTACCCACCAGGAAGAAGTACAGAGCTAACTCAAAAAACAAGCCACCCTGGTGGAATCACAAAATCAATAGGCTGTATAGCAGAAAAAAGAAAATCATGGCAAAGTTAGGAGGTGCAGCACCCACCAGGATAAAAGCAGTCTTATCAAACTAAAAAACATCTCAGAGGAGAAATAAACTCTACCAAAACCAAATTTGAGGTAAATGTGGCCTCCCAGACCAAGGACAACCACAAGGCATTCTTTAGCTATGTCCACAACCTCAAAGGCAATACACAATTGTGTGCAGAACTCATTGTAAAAGGAGCCACCTGTACTGAACCAGAAGATAATGGCCAATAAATGCAGCTCCAACTTTACCCCTCTCTCTCCCTCAACCTTCCCTTAGGAAATACCATCTAATATAACTTCCCCTGCTATAACTAAAGGTCCTTAATGCTCTCTCTTGAAGACCAAGAACACTGCATAAATGGGGCAAGACAATATCCTAGGATGCCTTCTAAATAGCATGAAACATGACCTATCAGGGCCTCTGGAATTGCTAGTCAACTATATCCTCCAAATAGGCTTTGTGCCACATGAATGGAGAACAGTAACAATCATCCCTCTTCATAAAGGTGGGCCATCTACAGACCCTGGAAACTACAGACCCGTAAGTCTCACTAGTCTTATATGTAAAGCCATGGAAAGAATTATCATGGAAATGATCAATAGTGATATAGTAAACCTCCAGACACTGGACCCAACCTAGTTTGGTTTCGTCAAGGGCAAATCATGCCTACATAACCTGGTGGCTTTCTTTGAGAAGGTCACCAAAGCAATGGATGAGGGAAAAATGGTTCACACTGCCTACCTTGACCTGGCTAAGGCATTTCACACAATGACCCATTCTGGGTACAAACTTATATGTCACCTGGTGGATAGCCAACTAGCTTACAGACAGGACCCAAGAAGTTAGAACTGGGGAGTCGCATCTATATTACATAATCAAACTTTTAAACGTTTGAATGTCATATGGTCGACATCATATAATCGAACTTTTAAAAGTTAGAAAATGTAATAAAAAACAACAAACCAAAGAAAAAACCTACCTGAATGGTTTAAGCAGGGGGGGGCAAGCTGCCCTGCACCCACCACACACCCCCTCTTTAAATATATCAACTCCGAGATCACACTACAGTGCAGAAAAGGGAAATCGTTTAAATGTTTGAACTTTTAAAAGTTCGATCATATGGTGTTGGCCATATGATGTTTGAACTTTTAAGAGTTCTACAACTTGATATAGATATGATATGATATGATATAGACCCGTCCACCTCCACAAAGAAGCCAGTCATAAGTGGAGTCCTTCAGGGATCAGTCCTTAGACCACTCCTTTTTGGCATTTACTTCTCCTAAGTAAAGGTCAATGTCTGTGGTCTCTGGCTGACTAAATTTGCAGATGATTGAAAAGTAGGAGCTGTCATTGAATCCAACACCAACACAAATATTCTCCAGGAGGGGCTGACATAGACAAACAACTGGTGTCACAGCCATGGAATAAAACTAAATTTATTTTTATTGTATTTATTTTTCATTTGTTTATCGGGAAAATCTGACTGGACACAGGTCCGTTTTCAGCAGATGCCCGGGGAGAAAATCTCCCCAGTGTGATATACATTTCAAATATAGTAATAAGGTGAAGATAAATGCCAAGAAATGCAAAATAGTATCCTTTGGGAAGTCATCCACCCCTGGTAACTATCATAGTGACAGCACACCGCTTAGAGTTGACCAAATAGTCAGGGACTTAGGGACACACATAGATAGTAATTGAGCCTTTAACCATTATGTCCCTACAGTGGTGAGGACATTTTTCTATGCTACACAACTTATAAACAAAGGCATGCCGTTTAAGTCCGAGGAACTCATTGTTCCACTATATTCGGCATTCATCAGAACTATCATCATTGCCACTTTGGTATGTACCTAACTAGGAATATCCAACAATTGGAATGTCCACAGAGGTTCCTCACTAAAACAATACAGGGCTTAAATAAAATGTCCTATGCAGACTACCTCAAGGCTCTATCCTTGTATTATGTCTCCTACAGGCTTTTGAGAGGACATCTAAGTCTGACATGCAAACATACTTCTCAACCTCTTAGATCAAAAAGTCTGGACAACACCATAAATAATGGAGGACCAAAGGCCCAAAATTAGGGACACTTCTTAAATACTAAGCTTACAAACTTAGAAAGATGATGGAATAACAGGTTTTGCATCAACATGGATTTTCTGAAGGGAATGAAGTCTGAAACTCAAATATATGTCATTATTTTCTGACTTCAGGCCTCAATGATTTACCAATGACTTTCCAGAAAACCCAATTTTATGAGAGAAAGAACAAAAATATGAGGCAAAAATCTGGACATTCTGCGAAAATCTGTAGTTGAGAGGTATGCATACAGGGCATTGTCAGACCCAATCTGATTGACCCCATGCATTATCCACAAAATAAACAGCACCAGAATTACCCATTCTAAAGACTTAAACCCTGCCTGTGATATAAATAGGACCTGCTGGAGACATAGTTATGTATCCCGGAGATTAACCCATCTCTGGAACAGGCTTCTCATCCATGTGAAACAGAGTTCCTCTCTAACCCAATTCAAGTGTAACCTGGACAATTGGCTGGAGAACAAGAAATTCACTCCTGGTTTGGCATCTATGTCTCTAATGGACACAGACAACCTGTAAATGGTTCATCTCCCAAGCTCTAACTTGTAAATGTTTAATTTCCCAAGCTCCTGCTTACACTTATCAAGGGTGTCAGAACTTGTCAGAGATTTGGGATGCATGGCTAGGCTTAAAAAGGCCCTTGTGGTCATTAGCCTAGTAAACACCTATGAACTTATGAACCTATAAAAAATATTTTATTTTCCATAATTTATAGTTTATGTGTATTTTGGACTCAGTGCAAGCAGAGAAAAGGCAGACTATAATTTTGAGAGAACATTTTGCTATGGCTGTCCTTGCAGCAGTGGATAATAAATGGGAGATTAGATTGCACAGCATAAATTGATTAAGAACCTTGGTGTTTATTTTTTTCTGTTTAGAGGGAGAAGTTTAGTGAGGGATCTACAGTGGAGCCTGGGTACTTCTGTTAAGTAACATTAGGAATCCAAGTACTTCTGTTAAGTAACATTAGGAACATGGATACTTCTCTTTAGTATCATTAGGAATGTAGGTACTTATGTTTAGTAATATTAGGAATGCAGGTACTTCTGTTAAGTAAAATTAGAAGTGCAGTTTCTATTGTTATCTGTAAAAAGAGGTACTTCTGTTAACTAATATTAGGAACACAGATACTTCCATTAAGTAACATTAAGAGTGCAGTATTTGGGTTAAGTAACATTAGGTACACAGTTTCCATTTTTATCTATAAGAAGAAGACTAGGGCAAATGGCTAGTTTTTGTGAAGTATAAAAGAGCCGAAAAAAGCTCTTCAAGTCTTTGCTGGTCCAGATTTTTAACAGCTTTGAGCTTTTGCAAAAGACAGTAATGGAGAGAACTTTGGCACATAAAGGTGTAGTAAGATACCAGATCTATCAGCAGAGGAACTTCACAAAATGGACAGATGGCTTAAGAGGGAAGATATCCACACTGATGGTGCAATAACTAGGAGAAATCATGTACCTGAGACATGAAAACAAAGGAGGTAATTCAATAAAGCCTACATGGAGCTATTCTCCATGTAGGAATAGTGTTAATACTCAGATATGGAACATGTCTGCCGAGTGATCCAGAAAACAAGACTGGGGGCATGCATGAGCCTCCCAGCACTGTGCAGACACAGATGTGATCACAGAATGCAAATCACCTCATTTGCAATCCCGGAAGCAAACAGGCATCCGTGTGGTGCCATGTCTGCAGGAAAAATGTACTAGGTTACTAACCATGTACCAGAATGTAAAAATAAAACAGGCTGTGACATCTCAAATAAAAGCATATATTAGGTAGGCATGCAAAACTATTGCCGTTGACATTTAAAAGTGATGCAACATATGAAAAATTTAACTTATTTTAATGCATATCCCACATTTAAGAGGAGCGCAGTAGCGCTCAAACATGACGGTTTTGCAAAAAAATAAATTTAATATGTGTAAAACATTAAAATGAAGGTAGGCAAAGTAATTGCATTACAGTGCCTAGCATAAGAGTCATGCAATGGTAGGTTGTAGTGGTAGCTAAGGAGATAGGGCTTGGTGGTGGTGCTGTATCTAGGGTATATGCAATTAGGTGTATGTAAATGAGCCAGGTTTACTGAATAGAAAAAAAGGGCCACCCTATCCGTAGGTACTAACTTTGTTAGGGCTACAACTGTGTTGGTGAAGGCAGAACAGATACATAAGATCAAAAGGGTGTGTGTCACGACTTCTTTAAGCTGATTGGAGCTTAGCAGTGCTGGTTTGCACTCAGCTAAGCATAGCTAAGCAGCGGTGTGTGTCTGAGGATGCTCTGCTTTGCCCTGCAGGGCATGTTTTAGCTAGTTAAAACAGAGCTAAGTGTGCTCGTGTCCAAGGAAGGCTGCTTTCATCTAAGCAATGTTTACACTAGCTTCATAGGCTTAAGGGATATAGCCTGGGAAAGCCAATAAAGTCTAACTGACTGATAAACCCAGTTCTACTGACACTAGCCTATTGAAACCCCTCACTGAAAAGCCCTGCAGCTGAAAGGAATCATAATCAGCCAATCACACAAGCTGCATCTGCAGCACACCAGTATAAAGTATGCATACACCTTTCAGTCTGATTTTTCCCACATACTCTGCACCATTGGAGCACACATTTGGGAATTCTAACTGACAAAATGCTAGGTGCTGCTGCTACTTTGCTACATCTGTATGCGCTACAGGATCAGGTCAGTGATGATGATAATGATGATGCTGACAACAGCCCCAAACTGGAGAAGAGTGTTCAGACCCAAGGTAACCTTCCATTGGCAACATGAGCTGGAGATAGTAGAGCACTACAGGGTGGACAGGGACATACTACAGGAACTCACCGAGCTCTGCCCCCCTCACCTCAGACCCAGAGTCAACAGAGGGGCATCCATCCCAGTGGAAACAAAGGTATGTGTAGCCTTAAGAATACTAGATATAGATACTTTCCAAAGATCTACTGGGGACATCATGGGGATCTCACAGGCATCCGCATCCAGGGTACTCCACCAGTTCCTGGATGTCATGTTAACACATGACAGTGAGCACATTTATTTCCCCAATACCCCTGAGGAGGAGGCCAGCAATAGGCGCCTCTTCCACCATGTAGCACACTACCCAGAAGTACTGGGTGCCACAGACTGCACTCATGTGCACATCAAAGCACCACCCAGTGAGGAGGGTAGAGTTTATGTCAACCACAAGGGGTATCATTCCATCAACTGCCAGGTCATGTGTAATGCCCAGGGCATTACCATCAGTGTGTGTGCTGGCAACCCTGGCAGTTATTATGACTCCCACATCTGGCATGCATCACAGCTGTACCAGGCATTTGCCAGGGGGGAGACATCTCATATGATAATCTAGTGGGGAATGCTGGCTACACACTGGAACCATGGATGATAACTCCCATCAGAAATGCACACACACCAACTGAAGTACACCATAATGAGACATAGACACAAACTAAGAACATCATAGAGCATGTGTTGGGCTGCTCAAGTCATGGTTCTGCTGCCTTAACATATCTGGTGGAATTCTGTAGTACTCTCCAGACACATGCACACAGGTTTATAGTATGTGCCATGCTACACAATATGATCCTCCAGGAACAGCTGCAGTAGGAACAGCACAGGCAAGGGACACCCAGCCCCCAACCATTGCCAAGGTCCCCACAGGCACAGCCTATCCCTGCAGGCAGACATAGGTGTGCCCAGTGGGAACACCACTGAATCTTGAACTTTTGAAATCTCGAATTTCAAAAGCTCGAGACCATGTAGCCGAAACCCCACATTACCGAAAGACCAAAAGCGCAAAATTCAAAATCCCGATGTTAAGGGATTTTGAATTAGCGCTTCTGGTGTTGTGGTTCAGGTAAGTATGTGTGTGTAAGTGTGTTTGTGAGGGGCTTTAGTGTGTGTAAGTGTGTGTTGTGACTGTGGTGTGTGTGTGTGTCTGTGTGTGTGTGTGTGTGTGTGTGTGTGTGTGTGTGTGTGTGTGTGTGTGTGTGTGTGTGTGTGTGTGTGTGCATGTGAGGGGCTGTAATGTGTGGGTGTGAGTTTGCCTTGTGTGTATGTTTGTGCGATCTTGGAGTTAGAATATTAAAGTAGGGGGGTGTGGAGGGCATGGGGGGTGAAGCCCCCCTGCTTATCTTTAGTGTAGGGTGGTTTGTTTGGTTATGGGGAGGCTCTGTGTATGTTTGTGTGTGTGCTGTATGTATATAGTACTTTTGTGATTTTGAATTTTGCGGTTTTAATATTTCGGTAATGTGGGGTTTTGGGCTTATAGTCTCTGTATTTAGGTCTTCGGGATTGTGTTATTTCGGGATTCAGTAGGGAATCCACCCAGTATGCCCTGGCTTTGGCAAAGCGCCAACACATAGCACATGCCCTAACAACCTAGGTTCCCATGGACTGAAACCTCACTCCAACTCACACATTAAATGGATGCCAGCCACAACACACTACCTATATCTTACCATGTACAGGTTGATTACTGCATGCATCCGGCAGAGTCATCCCTCAATCAGTGTCCCTTAACTGCTGCAGGCAACAGGTAAGTCACTCTTTTTAACAATAATTGACTGGGGTAGTCGACTGTGTTAGCATACCTATGATATTGCTGAATGTATGCAAGGGAGTGGAGTGGGATACCGGGATAGCAGCAGACAGTTGACAGATATGTGGGGCAACAGAAACCCCCTAACAAATACTGCCTGCCCCAGAATATGAAGTAGGCCCCAAGCCACACAAACCCACTGCACTATGTGAGGGATCTATGAATAGCAGGCTCATAGGACAGATGCATGCATGTCAGTGTTGGAGTCCCCTACATACCTTTCAATCTCTTAAGAGCAAGACATCTAGACAAAGACAGAAAAAGAAATGTGGGGTAAAGGACCAAACACAGGCACAAGTTTTAAGTAGTGCTCCTACAAACGTAGATGGATAGAGTAACAGTGTTTGCACTAGCAAGAAGTTTGGAAGGGTATGAAGTCTGAAACACAAATGTCTGTCATTAGTTTTTGACTTCATTCTTTACTGATATGCCATTAATGTCCCAGAAAAACCACACTTTTATTAGAAATGGACTCAAAATAGGAGGTAAACATCTGGAAATTCTGGGAAAATCTGTACAGTTGAGAGGCATGGGCCCCTACCCCTGACACACCCATGTTCCCTTACAACTGCAATAACATCTATGCTTGTAAGGTAATAGCAGCAGACCACACATTCCCAGGGCTGTCCCAATCAACTTGCTAACATGTTCCAGTTCCACAATATGCAGGCCTCAAAGTGCTATGTATGTATATGGTAATAGTATCAAGAAGTAGGTGGCTGTCGTGGCTTAGTGGTCTAAATGCATTACCCTGGTTAACAGGGTCCATGGTTTGAGACTGGCCATGCCTACTATTTTGCATGTCAGCTACACCTACGGTAGGAGTTCCAGAGACTCTCCAGATGTCACTATTTGTTAATGCAGGAAAGCTGGACAATGGAGGGACAGGGGCCTACAGATATGGACAGTACACAGCCCTGACTAACCTAGAAGGTGCCTATTAGAACAGCAGGTTGGGTAAAGTCAGTGTTGCATCAGGATATAAAGGCTGCCATGTAACTCTGTCAGTACTGCCAATAAGTCAGTGGGCACCATCCATACCCCACGAATGACAGACTTTTACAGAATGTCCACACAACTGTCTCATATATCTCTTCTGTCTGTCGTAACATTGCATTTGTCTGACAAACTATTGGCAAACCGATAAAGGTTGATATGAAAACATCAATGACACACAACTGAGACGCAGACTACATAACCATATGAAAATCCAAGGTAATATGAACACATTCTCACAACTAAGTGTGGAACAGCAAGATTAAGATCCTTTACCCATGCTTGGGCATGTGTGTCTGAATGTTATATATGGGCCTGCCCAGATGTCTGGCCATAACAGGTAGAGACCAATGGCCAACATAGGTTCATAGGTAGGTACGAGGCTATCGGCCCAAGGGCCTAAGTAAGCCTAGCCAACAAGGTTCCCTGGCTTATGCCTCCCGAGAATGTTATTTTCCTGTGTCCCTGTCAAGCAGAGCCAGAGAAATGATCCCTGGGGTGTATTTCCTACTTCCCATGCACTCATCAAGATTTTTCTTGAAAAGTGCTAATGAGGAACTTTGCTTGACATAGATGGGTAGCTTGTTCCAGAGTATGGGAGGTGTCTGGGACAGAAATCTATCCCTCCAGCATGTTCTGTTTATTGTGGTGACAAGGTTTAGGTCCCTAGAGCATGTAGCTCAGAGGGATTGGGATTTCTTTAAGTGTAGCATGTCCAACAGCTCTGGGTTTGACATAGCTTTATATGTTAGGCAGAGATCACCTCAGAGTAGGCGATATGTTATGGAGTAAAGCTGGAGTTTTTTGAGACGGTCAGTGTAGGGCATCTGTTTGAGGCCATTAATCCTCTTTGTGAGGTACTTCTGTGGCCTTTCCAGCTGCTGCAGATGTCTTGTGAGGTACATTCCAAAAGGGTGTTGTATTCTATAATGGGTCTAATGAGTATTGAGAAGAGGGGAACAATGACCTCTTTATTCCTGGATGAGAGCCCTTTTGTGATGAGGTGTGCCATGTAGAAAGATTTCCTTACTACTGTGGCAATGTGAGTATCAAAGGAGAGACCACTGTCCACCTGAGTCCCAAGGTCTCTTATTACACATTTGGCATTAAGTAGACTGCCACCTATGTGGTAGTTCATGGGTACAGAGTTTTACAAAAGGGGATGAGAATGCACTTTTTGGCATTGAGCTTGAGGCCATAGCTCTGACACCAGGCATCTGTCTCAGTGATTTCCACATCATTTGGGGACTTGGGGGACTCAACTATGGCTCCTAGTTTGCAGTCATCTTTGAACTTCATTAACCAAAGGCCTTCTGTGTTAACCTGTACTTCAGAGAATTAGATACCAAACAGGAGAGGTCCCAGGACTGAACCCTGTGGTACTCCACTTGTCAATGGTTTGAAGTCAGATTTGGAGTCTGCAACTTTTACGGTGTGGGTTCTGTCAGTGAGCCACTTGGCAACCCATCTTGCGACGTAGAGATTTATTCCTAGTTTAGTGAGTTTAGCTATAATTCCAGAATGGGAGATGGTATTGAAAGCCTTGGCGAGGTCAAGATAGGCTGTGTGAACCACCTTACCCTTGTCTATGACTTTGGTCAGGTTCAGGAGGCATGTTCTGCCTTTCACAAACCCGAACTGGGTGGGGTCCAGAGTTTGGAGGTTACCAATGTCTTTCTTTATGAGTTCCATGATGATACGTTCCATGGTCTTACAGACCAGGCTCATCAGGCTAATAGGGTGATAGTTCCCGGGATCATTGGTGCGTTCCCCTTTGTGGAGTGGGATAAATGTTGCTGTTCTCCATTCAGTGGGCACAAAGCCTGACATGAGGCTATGATTGAACATGGTGCTTAGGTGGGGAGCCAGTTCATTCTGAAGTTCGTGTAAAACGCAGCCTGGGATGTTGTCTTGTCCCATGGATGGTGTGTTTTTGCCTTTAACCAGTGCAGCTTTTACCTGTGTAGTTGTGATTACATGGACTCTGCATTCTTTATGTATAGATATGGGCCTTTTAGGGGGGGGTGAGATGTGGGGTTAAGTTAGCACTGAACTTATCTGCCAGGATGCTGGCAATATCAGTTGGTTCTGTAATTTTCATGCTGTTGTGCTGTAAATCAGAGCAGATCTGGGTGTTGCCATTGAGATTCTCGACATAGCTATAGAATGCTTTGTGGTTGTCCCTAGAGTCAGTGGTGATTTTGTTTTTGTAGCTAGCTTTGGAGAATCTTATAAGGGATCTCAGCTTCTTACTGAGGCTGACCAGGGATCTCCTCCACTTATGGGATCTTACTCTCTTTTGTAAAAGTTTCTTCCTTCTGTTGTAGAGTTTGTTTATGGTAGGGAACAACTAGATTGGCTTCCTTTTTTTGGAGGATAGTGTCTTGGTTCTGTTTGGGATAGCACGATCCATGCACTTGTGTAAATGCTTATAGAGTGCATTTGTGTAGGATTCAGCAGTCATAACTGTATTGTCCATTTGCATGGGTGTCATGAAGTTTGCCACTTCTGTCTTAAGAAGCATGAAGTTGGCTTTGGAGAAATTTTTTACTGTGGTTTCCTTAATGGGAGGTGGGGGTGGGATGTGGATATCCAGGGTGATTAGCTTATGGTCGGATTTGACCAATGAAGAGTTGACTTCATGTGTTGAACACCGGTCATTCATGTTGGTAATGAATAAGTCTAGGATATAGTTGCCAATGGTGGGAGTGTGGATACATTGATCCAAGGCACTGGAATTTATGAATTCCAGAAAGCGTTGAGTGAAGGAATTGGTGCATGATTAGTTCTCCCAGTTAATGGTGGGGTAGTTATAATCACCCATTATTAGGGTGTTTGGTTGAACCCTAATATTTTCCATTATATCAAGAAAAGAGGAGTGGGAATCCTGGGACATGGTGGGGGATCTGTAGTAAGCTACAATTTGGATTGCAGCTTTGCCCAGAGTTAGTTGCACTTGGATAACCACAAATGCATTATGTTGAGCAACTAGCCTGGAGGTGTGGATATCCTTAATGAATATGGACATGCATCCGCTTTTGGTGTTCTGGTCCAGGTTAGATGGCCATAAAGTGTGGTATGAGTTATAGCCTGGTAATGCAGGGGTGCTCTCTGTAGCCTTGAACCAGGTCTCAGTCACTGCACAGATATAGATGTTCTCCATTTTAAGGAGTGTCTCAAGGGAGTGCATTTTGAGATTTAGACTTCTAACATTGAGTAGCATTACCCTCAGTTTTTGCTTGCCTGTTCCTGTTATGGTGGTGAATTTATCATTTGAACATTTCCTAAAAAAGGCACAATGGGGGCAGCAAGAGCCTTAGCCAGTATTCTGAATCCTAGGGGTGGCAGGTGCAGGCCATCTCTGGCAAAGCATCGTGGTCTGTTGACCATGTTGTTCCAGGCAGACAGATACTGGATCTCCATAGAATGACACCAGAAGCTTTGCCAATTGTTGTAGCCTTATAATAACAGTGCAACACAAACTGTCTGAGAGCCAGGGCAGATGTATGTGGCACAATGCTAGGCAACCTGCTGAACAGCTGCAGTCAGAGGTCTGAAACCTGTAACCTTGTGTGTGGTATTACGATATCTACCCAACTCACACCATAACTTCAGCTACTTAAGAGGAGCTACTATGGATAAAGCCTACAATTGGAACAGAGCAGTGCAAAGACCCACATATAAGGAGAAGGAGGAATCACTGGCCAGGCAAATGTGCAAGGTGTACACTAGAACAATTTGTGCACTAGTATGGGTTCCCTGCAGTATATGGAGTCAACGGGCCCTCACATCAGCCTATACTGATCTGCCACTGACATACCAGGAAATCACACTGCTGCGTAAAATGTACCACACATATTATGTAAAACTATTCGGTACACTAAACTCTGTACCCACCCTAGAAATGACTCAGCTAAGAAGGATAACACACAGCCAGGAGATTCCTCAAACACTACATCAGTCAGGTGATGAACTATTTACACAGCTGCATCAGCCAATTTGGCTCTAGCACACAAATTCCTGGACTGGAGTACAGGTTGGTCTGACCTGGACTCTCAGTGTTACTCTGGATGATCATACTGAGCATGCTCCTACACTTAGCTTTTTTCAGCCCATGTCTGAACACACATCTGACTATAGAACCAGTATGTCCATATATCCCTGTGCATACAAACAGATATACACACCCAAACTGGCTCTCCCCAACCCCATCAGACATGATTATCCCCATCTATATATGTGTTGTACATATATGATATATCTGGATCTGTTGAGTCTGATATACATACAATATATAGGTAACATACACAAATACCATTAATAGAGAGGTGGAAACAGGGGAAGAGAGAGTGAGAGGGAGAGAGAGAGAGAGAGAGAGAGAGAGAGAGAGACTCTGGAATCCATAGAGTGATATAGTGTTGCAGCCAGAAGTACACCAAGTGTGTGTGTATGCGTGTGTGTGTGTGTGTGTGTGTGTGTGTGTGTGTGTGTGTGTGTGTGTGTGTGTGTGTGTGTGTGTGTGTGTGTGTGTGTGTGTGTGTGTGTGTGTGTGTAACTATATCCCCTTGTGGATGTGTGTATTTTCTGCTTAGGTTGTGTAATGGTAATACATTTTGAGGTCTGTTCCACCCTGTAAATCCACCATTGTTTTTTTTTACAGAGCCTGCTGATGTCATCCACCTTAAAAGCACCATTGGCCAGTCTGCAGGCATGTCATCTCTGTGGCTCATGCAATAACTTCATAGCCTTATAGTACATGCAACTAGATAGGTAGGGGTTCAAATCTAAGCAACAGCACGTGTGCATGTAAGTATAGTCCTTTGTGACTATGTGTATTTCCTAGGTGTAATGGTAATACATTTTTAGGCCTGTTCTACCCTGTAGGATCATAGGAAGTTACTAGGATATTGGCCCTTAGGTACTTCCAGTCATAGCCAAGAATGTAGGCTATGTTCCAACAAGTGAGCACCCTATGCCACTGTCCAGCAGGGACACAGGTGGAATACCAGGGGTGTATTTTCTGGTCCCCATCCAGGTTGTGCTTAAAAGGGTTTAAAGATGTACCCTGCTTTAAGTGGAGAGGGAGTCTATTCCACAAAAGGGGAGTCTCTGGGACACAAATCTGTCCCACCAACAAGTCCTTTTGATGTCACATACCAGGTTGAGGTCGCACATGCTGGTTATTCAAGTGGAGCTTGACTTGTGGATATGCAGCAGTCTCATCAGGGTGGGGTTTGAGATTGCTTTGTATGCCAGGCAGAGGTCACCTCTGAGGAGGCTGTATGACATTGAGTAGAGGGACATGGCTTTTAACCTATCTGTGTAGGGTAGATGTTTCAGGCCCTGGGTTCTCTGGGTGAGGAACCTCTGTGGTCTCCCCAGCTGCTGCATGTGCTTTGTGAGGTACATGCTAAAAGGGACATTGTACTCAATAATGGGTCTTTTAAGTGAAGAATACAGGGATGTTTTGACCATCTTGTCCCTGGATGAGATGTGGGCCATGTAGAAAGCTTTCTATACAATGGAGACAATATGGTGGCCAAAAGTCAGTTTGCTATCAACCTGGATACCCAAGTCCCTCACGACTGAATGCATGTGGGATGTCACTTTTCTCAAAAGGGAGGATGATGCATGTTTTGGCATTCAGTTTGAGGTTATGTTTCTGGCACCAGTCATTTGGTGGGTGAGACCCTCTTGGAGGATGTCCACGTTACTAGGAGAATTGATGATAGCACCCAGCTTATACTCATCTGCAAAGTGGGTCATCCATAGCCCACTAGATTTGGCCTGCACCTCTGAGAAGTATATCCCAAACAGCATAGGCCCCAAGACCAATCCCTGGGGTACATCATTCATTACATTTTACTACTTGAGGTAGCTTCAACTATTTTGACTAGGCGGGTTCTACCCATCTGGTAAGATATGAATGGATGCTTAGTTGAGAGAGTTTATCTATTATACCTGTGTGAGGAATAGTATCAAAGGCTTTGGTCAGGACAAGGTAGGTGGGTAGGTAGGTGGTGTGCACTATCTTCCCCTTGTCTATGGCCTTGGTGACTGTCTCAAAGAAGTCAACCAAGTTTAACAGGCATGACCTCCCCTTGACAAAACCAAACTGTGTGGGATCAAGTGTCTGGAGGTTGCAGATGTCCTTGTTAATGAGGTCCACGATAATCCACTCCATGGCCTTGCATATCAGGCTAGTTAGGTTGATGGGTCTACAATTTCCTGGATCCGTGGATGCTCCATCTTTGTACAAAGGGATGATAGTAGCAGTCCTGCACTTGGCTGGGATGAAGCTGGTACTCAGGCTTTGGTTGAATAGGGTGCTTAAAGGTGCTGCAAGTTCCTGCCTGAGTTCATGTAGGATGCAGCCTGGGATGTTATTGGGTCTCATGGAGGCTGTATTTTTTTGCCTTTGAGAGGGCAGTGATGCCTTGCTCCCTAAAGATAAGAGGAGGGGGGGGCAGGTACTGGGGATGTTCTGTTTTACTGATGGGGTCCAGAGAAGTGAAGTCTTCATGGAACCTGTCTGCCTGCAGGTTGGCTATATCTACAGGGTTAGTGTATGTGATGTCCTTGATGACCAGTTCTGAACAGATCTGGGTGATTCTCTTGAGATTGCAGACATATGTGAAGCAAGCCTTATGATTGTCAGTAGATGTGGCCAGTTCGGACTCAAAGTTTGCTTTGGAGAATTTCACAAGTGCTCTTATTTGCTTGTTCAGGCTAAGGAGAGAATGCTTCCAATTAGATACCTGCTGCTTCTTGGTCCTGGACAGCAATATTTTTCTTTCATTATACAGTTTATTTATTGGAGATGTCCACCAGACAGGTTTATTCATTCTTGAGGAAGAAGATTTTGTTCTGTCTGGTATTCCTGATTCCATGCAGCTGTCTAAATGCTCATATAGTACTTTGTTGTAGGTTTGGACATATGTTCCAGTTCCTATGGAGGGGAAAGGGGCTGTGAAGCTGTTTATAGCTTTTCTAAGGAGGTTATAATCAGCTTCGGAGAGTTTTTTTTTTTGTGTGACCCTAGCTGGGGGGGGGGGGGGTGAGATGGTGACTTACAAAGTGACTGCTTTGTGGTCAGATCTTACTAGGGATGATGACACAGTAGGGATGCTGCAGTGGTTACTCATGTTGGTTAATACCAAGTCCAAGATATTTTCACCTCTTGTGGGGGTGTGAAGCAACTGGTCCAAGGCATTTGCGCTGACAAAATTAAGGGATCTCTGGGCATTTGTGTTTTGGCAAGAGTATCTCTATCAGTCTATGGTTGGATAGTTAAAGTCACCCAGTATTAGGGTAAAGGATTGAATCTTGATAGATTCAAAGAGCTTCAGATAGGTGGAGTGGGCATCTTGAGTCAGAGTTGGAGGCCTGTAGCTAGCTATGATTTGTATAGGGGTCTTGTCAATTGTTTACTGCACCTGGATTGTTTCCTGTGCATCATACTGTTTGACCAGCCTAGAGGTGTGCATGTCTTTTATATATATTGCAACTCCACCTCCTTTTGTTTTGATGCCCATGGTTTGGTGTCTGAATGTATGCTAGCATGAGTATCCTGGTATGGCTGGGGTGCTGTCTGCAGCTTTGAACCAGGTTTCTGTGATTGCACAAATGTCAGCCTCTTCCAGGGTTAAGAATGCTTAAATACCCCATTATCCTACTTTACAAAGCCTGCTGATGTCATTCAACTTAGAAGCACCTTTAGACAGCCGTTGGACATATATAAGCTCTGTGGCACATGTAATAAGTATGTAGCAGTATAGTACATACAAGTACATAGGTAGGGGTTCTAATCTCAGCACTGGCATGTGTGTGTGTGTGTGTGTGTGTGTGTGTGTGTGTGTGTGTGTGTGTGTGTGTGTGTGTGTGTGTGTGTGTGTGTGTGTGTGTGTGTGTGTGTGTGTGTGTGTGTGTGTGCTTCTAGGTTAAAATATTTTGAGGTCTGTTTCACCCAGTAAACTTTCAATTGCCCTTCTTTACAAGGCCTGCTGATAGCATTCACATTAGAAGCACCTTTAGACATCTTTCAGCCATATAATCTCCGTTGTGCATGCAATAAGCATGTAGCACTATAGCGCATGCAACTAGATAGGTAGGGTTTATAATCTCAGCACTGGCAAATGTGTGTGTGTTTCTAGGTTAAAACATTTTGAGGCCTGTTCCACCCAGTAACCCTCCCACTGCCCTACTTTACAAGGCCTGCTGATTTCATTCACCTTAGAAACACCTTTGGACAGGTTGTAGGTATATAATCTCTGTGGCACACATGATAATAATGTAGTACTATAGTACTGCAAGCTAGATGGATAGGGGTGCTAATCTCAATCTTGGCACCTGTGTATGTGCATGTGTTGGTGAGAGATGCATATCCCCTGTGTGTGTGTTGGTTATACCATTTTGAGGCCTCTGACACCCCCCTCCCATTGCATTACTTTACAGGGCCTGTTCATGTCATCCACCTTAGATCCACTGCTGGACACATTCTAGGCATATAAGCTCCTTGATGCTTGCAATAAGTAGGTAACACTATATAATTAGGTTGGTAGGGGTTTGAATCTCAATGCAGCCAACTGTGTGTGTGTGTGTGTGTGTGTGTGTGTGTGTGTGTGTGTGTGTGTGTGTGTGTGTGTGTGTGTTTTAACACAGTGGAGCATGACTTGCACTCATGCAGCAGTCCCAGCAATGTGGAGTCCATGATTGCCTTGCATGCCACAGTGAGGTCATTCCTGAGGAGTATGTATGTATGAAACTGGGTAGAGGGTTGGCCTTATAGCCTATAGGTGGATGGTAGATGTTTGATGGCCTGGTATTCCCTGGGGGGAACTTCTGTGATGTTCCCATTTGCTGCATGTGCTGTGTGATGTGAATGATGAACAGAGAATTATGCACATTAATGGTCCTCATTGGGGGAACATGAAACATCAGGATCAGGGGTGCAAAACATGCTGAAATGCCAGTATGTTACTGATACTCACACACATACTGTGCTGATAAATGGCAGGAGTATGATGTGGATGTTAGTGGTAGATAATGCAGGCAAAAGTGGATGCACAGGGGTCTATACATATTGGTGGCCAATGTATGCAGTCCTGTGATGTGTTCCCCTATTCATGTCTTTCAGGTGGGATGTACAGAAGACGGAAACTGCCCTTCTCAGAAGCTGAGATTGCTGCAATCATCGATACCCTGAGACTCCATTGAGACACTGGGTACTATTGGGAAGGAGCCGTCAAAACCTACAACAATGCATTGCCCTGTAGGCAGAACTGGTAGCGACAGTCAATAATGTGGGCAACCAGAACAGGAGCTACGAACAGGTCTGACACCATACCACAGACCTCATATACAATGCACAGCAAAGGGCTGCAGCTGTGGCCAGGGACTGTGCTGGCACAGGTGGAAGGCCTGCTACTCAAGCACCATTCTCAGCCACAGAAGAGTTTCTGGCAAACCTCAGTTTAGCCACCACCTTCCAGGAAACCATGACTACATATGCCATGGAGGTGGGTGTCACAGATCCCACAGCAGAGAAGTGTCCAGGTAAGGCCCCAGTGGGCATCACGTTAATAATGTAGCATTCATAGTAGCAGTCTCTGCTTACCTTTATGCATATGTCAGGTCACTCTGCGTTTGTGGGTTGGGTTCTTGTAATGCACATGTTGTGAATGTCAGCAATTTGGGTATTATCACAGCTTGTAGTGTACATTGCTCATAAATGCACATATTATCCTGTACCAATACCATGTGTGTGTGCTGACAATACCTCTCCCCCACATCAACATAGGTACCACTATTGTGACGGGAACAGCTACCTGAAGCCAGTGAGTATAGAACTGTCATGTTGTGGCTCACCAATACCCTAGACATGTTAAGGACAGCCAGTTTCCCATGCACACAACTGTTAAGCTTAGCCATATTAAAATGTGTGCATGTTCACTTGTGGTGGGGGTCACTGCAGTGCATCACATTTGTCATCACAGGAGCCTATTCACAGGAGGTGTAACATATTGGCATGTAGTTTTTTGTAGGTGTAGCCACTGTGCTATACAGGGATAGATTAGTACTGTGTATATGTGTGCACTGTGTGTTAATTAATGGTCCATCAGATGCTCCCACTTGTCATGTGTCTCACAGGTGTATAATAGTAGCAACGTTAACTCGAAATACCTGCACTGCATGTTGTTGAGGGCCTGTCCAGAGTGTGTCTGTTGTGGTTTGATTGTGTGTTGTGCATGGCATCAGTCAGAAGGTGTGGTCTGTATAATGCATTTGTGACAACTCACCTGTATTTCTGTTGTCTTCCCCTCACAGGTGAACATGAGGATTGGGGTGTCTTCCCCTCACAATCTGATGTCAGTGTCTCATTGGACTCTGATCATGATGGTGGTCATAGTGAGGTACAGGTGGGTTTATTGAGGGTTGAATCTGTATTATTGGTTGACATCCCTCTTCCACCCCCAATATCCCCACACACAGTCAGTATGCCCAAACATACCCAGTCCCCAGCAGCCACAGATATTGGACAGTTGAAGGGTGGTGGCATCAAACAGGGTAGTGTGGCTACTATGGCATTTGTGACTGTAGACACTAGCCATAGCTAGAGTGCTGGCAAGGTCCCACACAGGCAGATTGACAGGGGTGCTTGAAGGAGGACTGTTGCCCATCTAGTCCCTGTCAGAGCTGTCAAAGCATGTATCACCAGATGCATGTTTTGGTCTGTCATGGAGCCACAGGCACGTTGTGAATGGTACACCAGATGGATACTCAGGGTCATGGATGCAACACTTCCTGGCATGGATGACATTTGTGGGTATTAACATAGCTTTTACAGTTTCTGCAGATGTCTGCATAGGTGCATAGCAGACTGGCCATGCTGATAATGAATTGTTGTACTGACTGAGGACTATTCAGAGGTAATGTCACCTTTTATCTGGATGCAGTCCCTTTACCTATATGGTGAACCACATACACACCTTTTCTGACCACTGCCACTACTTGTTGCCTAAATGCAACATTGTTGGCATCCTGAGTGCCCAGGTCTGTCATCGTAGTCTGTGTGTTTATGGGGTTGGTGCTGATGTGGGAAATAGTGGGGCCAGGTCCTTGCCATATGGTATGCTGATACTGTTGTCTGGATTCATCTTGCGGCCAGGACCTTGGCACCATTCCATACCCACTGAATGGCCCATTGCAGTGTATTAACAGCATTTTGTGGCTCAATAACAGATTGCATACAACTTATAGTTGACACAGCCTTAGTCAGTACCTACATATGTGGGTGGTGGTAGTTAGTGTTCATGCCTATATACATATGGGTCATTGTGGGCAACAGGTAGTCACAGGGCCTTCACATGTCTACATATTGCAGACACATAGGTGACACAGATTGTGGTTGCTGCCTTGTCAGATGTAGACTGTGGGACACGTCTTCTAGTAACTTGACAGTTGGCAGGACATACCATACCTGCAGTAAGTGCAACACACAAGATTTCCTTTGTTTTTGCTAATATGACACCATCTTTGTGTGACATTACCTTAGCTTACACTATTTGCCATAACATTATGGTGTTTCTGATGTGCAATGACTGCTCTATGCAATTAGTAGACAACTTTATGAAATGTTTGTTGTCCTACACTCTCGGGACCTCTGTATTATTTGAGTTGTTGTCACAGCTCACACCATGCCAAACATGGACTACAACCTGCAGAGTTGTACAGATGGTGGCCGTACCTCTGATCTCTACATATTTCTGCAGAATGTCCTGATATTTGCCACATATTTTTTCCATTTATCATAACATTGTGGTTTGCTGGCAAATTGGTGGAAAATCATGAAAGACTAACATTACAGATTAATGACTGATAATGTCATATCACAACACATACCCTTTGGAAAATGTATTTAAATGCACATCCTGTTCTAGTATCTACTATCCATGTGTGTCACAGCAATATGTGAAGGTCGTGCTCAATGTTTGGCCTTTGCTCCACTTTTCCATATGGCTTTAACCAGATATCTTTCTGTGAGGGTTTGAGAGGTATGATGGCTGTAAAAAAATTAGATTGCTGCAAGGGGATATACATACATACACACACACACACTTACTCATGACTTGCTCTTGTTCACAGTAGAACCTCTACCTGCCTAGTTTTACATATGATGCTACTATATACATAACACAAGCACCACGGAGCTACTATAGTGTTGCAGTGTCTGCCACTACTGTGGGTGACAATTGCAAGGGTTTTTAGGATTGCCAATGGGGGGGGGGTTACCAGGCCCTTAACATGGTAGAGCCATCTCTAACACACATACACACACTGCTGCATGGGGATATGCAATGAAACACACATGCAGACAGAGTTGACACTTTTCAGATTAGAACACCTGCCTGTCTTGTTATGTACAATACAGCATGACTATTGCACACACCACAGTAACTTTGTGTTAGAACATGTGTAATTGTGCTTCGAAGGTGGATGACATCTGTAGGGGCCCTGAGTAGGTTGGCAATAGGGGAGTTAACAGGGTGGAACAGGCACACAAAATGGTATAATCATCATGTACACACAGGCAAGATAGTCACAGGGGATATGCATACACTCATACAGTTGGCAATAGTCAGATTACAACACCTACCTATCTACTTGTATGTACTATAGTGCTAAGTACATATCGCATGCGCCACAGAGATGATATGCTGGGCTCATAACTTACAACCTCTTACAACAATTAATCTTGGGAATGCCTTCATGAATGGTGGGATAAACCCCCCAAAATAGGGACACTTCTTACATATTATCTTACAAACCAAGACAACTGATAACTTAACATGTAACATGTTTTGCATCAGCATGGCATTTCAGATGGGTATGATGTCATAAGCTGACATGTCTGTCACTATTTGTGATGGCAACTCTCATGTATTTGCCAATGATTTGACATAAAACACCATTGTTATGAGACAGGAGCCACATATATGCTGCAAACGTGGACATTCTGCATACATCTGTAGAGATGAGTGGTATGGCCTCTAGAGTTTAAAATGGTGCTGTGTGGCCTGTACAGTTTAAAATGGTGCATCTAAGGTGGATGACATCAACAGTCCCTTTAAAGTAATGCCATGGGGAGGAGATCAACAGGCCTTAAAATGGTATAACCAACACTCACGCCACCCACAGGGTATACAACAAAAGAAGGAAGCTACTACATGATAAAGCAAAATCCCAAAAAGGGAAGGTATCGCTGATTATAGGTTCATAGGTTTATAGGTTCATACTAGGCTATCTGTCCTAAGGCATTTATAAGCCTAGCCAGAGTGTGTGTGGCTTTCACCACCCCTTAGGTTGAGAAAACTATGCCCATTAGTTTGCTGTGCCTCTGTCCAGTAGTGACATAGAGATGATCCCCGGGGCAAATCTACGATCTCCCATCCACTCGTCAAGACTCCTCTTGAACAGAGCCAGTGAGGGGCTTTGCCTCACATGGACCGGAATTCTGTTCCATAGTGTAGGGAGTCTCTGGGTGATGAATCTGTCCCTCCAGCACATCCTATTTATATCCGTGTTGAGGTTTAAGTCTCTTGCTCTTGTGGCTCTGGTGGATTTGGATTTTTTGAGGTGGAGCATGTCCATTAATTCCAGGTTGGACATGGCCTTGTATGTCAGGCACAGATCACCTCTGAGCAGACTTTATGCGACTGAATAGAGCTGGAGTTTCTTCAGTCGGGCAGCATATGACATATGTTTGAGCCCCTTTATCCTTTTAGTAAGGAACTTTTGGGGTCTTTCCAATTGCTGCAGGTGTCGGGTAAGATACATTCCGAATGGGGCATTGTACTCAATCATTGGTCTGATAAGTGAAGAGTACAGGGGTACAATGACCTCCCCTGATCTGGATGTGAATCCCTTCATGATCAGGTGGGCAATGTAGAAGGTCTTCCTAACCACTTTGGCAATGTGAGTGTCAAAAGAGAGGTTACTGTCAACTTGGGTCCCCAGGTCCCTGATAATCTCTTCCGTGCTTAATGAATTACCACCTATGTGGTAATTAGGGGTTACCTTGTTTTTCCCAAAGGGTATGACTACACATTTTTTGGCATTTAGCTTAAGGCCATGGCTCTGGCACCAGTTATCCATTTGTATGAGACCTCTCTGTAGGATGTCTGTGTCCGATGGGGTATCAATTATGGTGCCCAGTTTGCAGTCATCTGCAAACTTTGTCAGCCACAATCCTCCTATTTTTGCCTGCACTTCTGAAAAATAAATGCTGAACAAGAGGGGGCCCAGGACTGAGCCCTGTGGGACACCGCTTGTGACCGGCTTAGATTCTGACATGGCACCAGCAACTCTAACCCTGTGGGTTCTGTCCTTGAGCCAGTTTGCAACCCATCTTGTGACATATGGGTTTACATTTAAGCTGGTGAGCTTTTCTATGATACCCAAGTGGGGATTGTGTCGAAAGCTTTTGCATGGTCAAGGTAGGCTGTGTGAACTGCCTTACCCTCATCAATGGCCTTGGTGACTGTTTCAAAAAAGTCGACCAAGTTCAAGAGGCAGGATCTGCCCTTGACAAAGCCGAATTGGGTACGATCCAAAGTCTGTAGGTCCCCAATGTCTTTATTTATGAGTTCCATTATGATCCTCTCCATAGCTTTGCAGACCAGGCTTGTCAAGCTTATGGGGCGGTAATTTCCAGGGTCCGTAGAAGCATCGCCTTTGTGGAGTGGGACCACAGTTGCCGTATGCCACTCTTTGGGTATGTATCCTGTGGTAAGGCTAAGATTAAACAGCAGCCTTATGTGTGGGTTTAGTTCCTCATTGAATTCGTGTAGCACACAGCTGGGGACACTGTCTGGTCCCATTGATGCTGTGTTTTTTGCTTTAGAGAGAGCAGCTCTCACCTGGGCATCTGAGATGTTTGGGAGGCTAGACTCTGGTGGGATAGATATTTCTCCTTTTGGGGGGGAGGGAGGGGAGAAATTTGCACTGAACCTGTCTGCCAGTATGTTGGCAATGCCTGTGGGTTCAGTGATTTTTGTATCATTTTGGACTAATTCTGAGCATATCTGGGAGTTTCCACCCAGGTTTCTAACATAGCTAAAGAAGGCCTTATGATTGTCATTTGAGTCTTTGGAGATTTTTCTCTCAAAGTTTGCCTTGGATGATTTTATGAGTGATCATAGTTTTTTACTAGTATTGATCAGAGATGCCTTCCCTTTTAGGGATTTTGCTCTGTCTTGTAGTAGCTTTCTCAGTACTAGCAAGAAACTACGATCCCTCATAAAATTATCTAAGGCCAGCTTTGAAAGAAAAATTGCACAAGACGCTAAAGATAATCACAAGGCCTTCTTTAGTTATGTTAGGAATCTAGGTGGCAACTCCCAGATATGCTCTGAGTTAGTGCAAAATGACAAAAAATACACTGAACCCACAGACATTGCCAACATCCTGGCAGACAGGTTCAGTGCAACCACCCCCTTCCCCCCCAAAAGAGCAAATGTCTATCCCAATAGAATGTAGCCTCCCTGACATCACAGATGCACAGGTGAGAGCTGCACTCTCCAAAGCAAAAAACACAGCATCAATGGGACTGGACGGTGTCTCGGGCTGCATCTTACATGAGCTCCAAGAAGAACTGAACCCTCACATAAAGACACTGTTCAATCTCAGCCTTACTACAGGATATGTACCCAACTAATGGCATACAGCAACAGTGGTCCCACTGCATAAAGGTGGTGCCACACCGGACCCCGAAAACTATTGCCTTATAAGCCTGACCAGTCTGGTCTGCAAAGCTATGGACTGTATCATTATGGAACTCATAAACAAAGACACTGGGAACCTCCAGACACTGGATCTTACCCAATTCGGCTTTGTTAAGTGCAGATCTTGCTTCTTGAACCTGGTCGACTTCTTTGAAACAGTTACCAAGGCCATAGATGAAGGGAAGATAGTCCACACAGCCTACCTGGACCTCGCAAAAGCCTTTGACACAATACCACACTCGGGCATCATAAATAAGCTCACCAGCTTAAATATCAACCCCTATGTCACAAGATGGGTTGCAAACTGGTGCAGGGATAGAACCCACATCGTCAGAATTGCAGGTGCCCTGTCAGACACTAAACCAGTTACAAGTGCTGTCCCACAAGGCTCAGTCCTGGGACCTCTCTTGTTCGGTATATACTTTTCTGAGGTACAGGCTAACACGAGAGGACTATGGCTGACCAAGTTCGCAGATGACTGCAAACTGGGGCCATAATCGACTCTCTGGCTGACACAAGCATCCTCCAAAAGGGTCTCACAGAGATGGATAACTGGTGCCAGAACCATGACCTAAAGCTAAACGCCAAAAAGTGCATAGTCATCCCCTTTGGGAAAAACAAAGTGCCCACAAATTACCACATAGGTGGTAATCCATTAAGTACAGAAGAAGTAATTAGGGATTTGGGGACCCAAGTAGATAGTAATCTCTCCTTTGACAATCACATTGCCAAAGTGGTTAGAAAGACCTTCTATATAGCCCACCTTATCACAAAAGGGTTCACATCTAGATCAAGAGAGGTCATTGTGCCTCTCTACTCATCCCTCATCAGGCCCATAATTGAATACAATGCCCAATTTGGGATGTACCTTACCTGGCACCTGCAGCAACTGGAGAGACCCCAAAAGTACCTCACCAAGAGGATCAAAGGGCTCAAACAGATGCCCTATGCAGTTTGGCTAAAGAACTCCAGCTCTACTCAGTTGCTTACCACCTACTCAGAGGTGATCTATGCCTGATGTATAAAGCCATGCCCAACCCAGAATTAATGGACATGCTCCCCCTCAGGAAATCCAAATCCCTTAGAGCTACATGCTCCAGGGACCTAAACCTCAGCACAGAAATAAATAAGACATGCTGGAGGGACAGATTCATATCCCAGAGGCTCCCCTCAATCTGGAACAAAATCCCAATCCATGTTAGGCAGAGCCCCTCACTGACCCTCTTCAAGAGAAATCTTGAAGAGTGGATGGGAGATCGTAAGTTTACCCCTGGGATCTCTTCTGTGTCCCTGCTAGACAGACGCACAGTAAACTAACCTTAAAAGGGCTATCTTCTGTGACCTACTATACAGAGGCACAGTCAACTAATCTAAAAGGGTGGTGAAAGCCAAACACACTCTGTCTAGGCTTATAAATGCCCTAGGGCAGATAGCCTAGTATCAACCTATGAACCTATGAACCTATATGCTTCACACACACACAAGCCTCAACCTGGTGAGTGACCTGATCTGGCCTTGTTGGCAGCTCAAATGTGTGTCCCACACAATCACCCTGTGGTGGAATGGGCACCCTGTCCACATCAGGCAGGGTAGCTACTTACACCTTTGCAGGCATAACCTGGTGAACTGGATGTTAACAGCACATACACCCTTGGGATATCATCTGTGTCCCTGTTGGATGAGAACATCAAATGCTGCCTTGCATACACATGGGCTAACATGTGGCCTAGCCATATGGCCGCTCAGGGCCCATAGCTTAGTAACCTCATATAGTACCAGGTATTACAGATATCACCTGAGTGCTGTGACAGACTATATTGTTATGTGTCCACACACATCATTGCCATCAGCCTATGGATGTCCACTATGGGCAGCATTACAGTATCATGTCATCCAGCCTACATCCAACAAATAGGTGAGTGCTACTACAGGTCCATGTGTGGACATTCCAGCAACATCTGAGGTACACAATAACAGAGAGCAGTGCATATCTGGTGTAGGGTGACCTCCTCATAGGTGTCTGACATCTACAGTACCCAGATGTTTGTGGAATGTGTACATGTGACTGATAGATGTCGACCCCCCCCCCCCACACCAGACAAATGTGTATTTCTGGACACCAGTTGGACAATGCATCATGGTAGTCCACAAAGTTTGGGGACTGTGCCTGTGACATGCCAGAGCCCTGGGGACACACTAATGGCAAATGAATATCTGGTACTGTATCCATTCCATTCCATTGATGCTCAATATGTATGCACTGCTGCTGAGCCAGAGCCAGTATCCCCCCACTACTAGTAACTATAACCAGCTGTCCTGCTGCAGGGGCTCACCAGGTATGCTATCCATAGGTGTCAGGCAATCAGATACAGGTGTGGAGTACACAGTGACCTAGTCAGAGTATGTCAGGAATGGTCAGGGAGACCTGGACAATCTGTGAAATAATCCTGTATGTCATTTGCAGACTGAGAGGGGCTCAATGACAGTACATAATGGCACCCCTGCACTGGCACAGTAATCAAGGAGCCTCAGTCCTCACCATGAGCACCAGTGAGGGATGTACATAATGGGAGGATGACAAATACACACACATTAAAGTACAATTACCCTTCAGAGCGCACAGACATCACATTCAGTCTGGGGCTGGTTTCTCCCTCTCTCTCCAGATCCCCAATAAGACTCTCCACTGGCACAGCTATAGGGTTAACATCTCAGCAGAACAGTCAACCCAAAACCTCCATCATCCTCTCTGTCCAACCAGTGCTTTGTGTCCCTGCCCAAGTAGCTGACACTCACACACTTTGATATTTATAAATCAAACACACACACACACACACACACACACTCCGGGGAAAGGCTGGCACAGGTTTACTTGCTATGCCCCATTCTGCCCAGACTAAAAGGCAGCTATGACTGCCACAATACAGCTCTTTATCAGCTACTCTAAGGCCCTTCAAATACAACAATATTCCGAAAAGACTCGAACCCAGTCTCAGGAAGAAAACAGGAACCAATAATTCAACAAATTCTTCAGTCGTTTATTAATAAGGTTCTAGCGCCTCGGTGTAGCACCACCTTTACAGAATCTAACAAACATTCACCATCCTTCCCTTATATTCTTTATATAAAAAGTATTTATACAATTATCAAATAAATCAATTAAAATCACTTAAGACCTTAATTAATACTTAAAGTAAACATTTCCAACACAATTCATTATTAAGCCCAAAAGGGAGAAGTTTATATTCCCAGATATGAATGTACAGAAATCACTCAGTTCAATGGGCACCAGTCCATGTGGCAATTGTTTAACTTGCAAGCAGGTGGTAGTTTCCCTTGAGTATAGAAATGGTATAAAATATACACCAAAAGATAGATTTTCATGTACTAGTAAGGGAGTGATTTATGCTTTGAGATGTCCCTGCAACCTTTTTTTTACATTGGGGAGATGAAGAGACTGTTTAGGGTCAGGTTTATGGAACAGATAAGGGATATTAAAAATCAGAGAGAAGACAAGGTCATTTCTGCTCATTTTAAAAAAAGTGCGTAATAATGATTTTTGTTACTTCAAGGTACTATTTTGGAGCAAATAAATTTAAAATATGAAGATGAACAATTACTGAAGGACAAACTTGTATATAAAGAAGCAATTTACATTTTAAAATATAATACATTAGCCCCTTTTGGGCTTAATAATTAATTGTGTTGGAAATGTTTACTTCAAGTATTAATTACGGTCTTAAGTGTTTTAATTGATTGATTTGATAATTGTATAAATACTTTTTATATAAAGTACATGAGGGAAGGATCATGAATGTTTGTTAGATTCTGTAAAGGTGGTGCTACACCGAGGCGCTAGAACCTTATTAATAAACTTCTGAAGAATTTGTTGGATTATTGGTTCCAGTTTTCTTCCTGAGACTGGGTTTGTGTCTTTTTGGAATATTGTTGTATTTATAGTGTATTAATGATTAGACTTGTTATACTACTCTAAGGCCCTTACCAAAGGCTGACCAGTCCTACTGTGTGATGTGCCTATTATACAAATGGTAAGTGTGACCAAGACCAAGGCTATTGGAGTGGGCTATACAGTGTCACCAAATACATATGCAAGTACTCTAAGAGCTTAATTATCTCTAAACAGACCAACCACAATTACAAGGTTTAACTATATTTAATAATAAGTAATAAAGGGACAAGACAATACTCAATCAATACAGTAACTACAGAGTTCAGAATCACAGGAAATATTTTAAGACAACATTGCATGATGGTCTCAAATAAATACAGAGATCATCTAAAGTAATCTTTACTATATTCACATCTATATCAAAATGAAATTACTACTTCCTAGTTCCTTACTATTAGCAAGGCAAATGCAGATCAGTGGATGTTGTCAGATACAAAGACAAATATGAAATGCAAAGGTCTTTTTCTGAGACAGGTCTGAAATTAATAATCAACATTACTGCTGGGTTAGCTCAGGTTACATCGCTCTTTGTCACCTGCCTTCAGTTCCCAGACTAACAGCAAATAACATACATTTTAACATGTTTGCGTCAGAAGTACATATCACTCAGATGTTTCTCTAGAACTGGGATTCATAACACAGTTAAACACTTTTACATTTTCAACCTAGTAATTATTTCTGTTTAAAGACGATACAAACACCTCTAGCTGTAGATATTTTTGTCTGCTTGCTGCACTGAAACTGAGATAACACATTTGTAAAACAAGTTCAGCTTATTTTCTTGATGTTTTACAAGTTATCTCTGTATGTTCTAGGCTTCCAGCTATTACTTTTAATACATACATTTGCACAGGTAATAGTTTATTTACATTTCTGTTTTTTTCCAGTAGGGTAGACTGTGGTTACATTCTTAAAGCGCAGTCATACCTCTCAACCTCTTAGAGCAAGACATCTGGACAAAGGCACAAATAAAGGGGGGATAAAAGACCAAAAATAGTGACAATTTTAAAATATTGCTCTTACAAACTTAGAAAGCTGATAGAATAACAGGTTTTGCATTTGCATGAATTTTCTGAAGCATATGACGTTTGACATTCAAATGTGCGCTATTATTTTATGACTTCAGTCTTTAATGATTTTCCAGAAAAAACACAAATTTATGAGAAACTGACAAAACATATTAGGCAAAAATGTGTACATTCTGCAAAAATCTGGACAGTTGAGAGGTATGAGCTCAGTGCATAACATACAGTTCAACACACACTTCTGCACCAGTAGTTTAATATCCATATGACATATAGTTCTCTTACATTTGTAAGACAAACATATGAATCATATTAATATTCACAAATGACATATGATTATTTACAAAATTCCCGATAGCTGAGCTGACAGTGTCGCAGTCAGTATTGTACATCAGACAATCCAGTAGTAGTCATACGTGAGCTGACCAGTGCTGGGGTGACTCAAGGGCCAGAGCTGTGATCTATGTCACTGCAGACAGAGACATCAGGGATAGCCATAGGTGGTGGACAGCAGACTAACAGCAACATGTCAGTCCAAGAAGTGTTATTGAGACCTGCTGTTTAAATTCCTATTTCCCATGACTGCATCCCCCCATCTGCATTTCATTACATGTGTAATTGTATGACATACCTGGTATAGTGCTGTACTCCTTTGTAAGAAGAAATCCACTTGCAGTGTTGTAAAGAATCACAGTCTGTCTTCATGAAGAAAGTGTCAGACCTGTTTACCATAGGCAGAACCTTGCCTTTTGTAGGTAATGTTCATGAATAGGTGATTGCCTGTGCACCAATCTGTGGCTCCCACTTGCTAATTGCATCCAGAACAGATGGGTTGCCTTTCCATTAGCCAATGGCATGGCAAAACAGTGCTATAATTAAGGCCTTCATGTGGGCCTTGCCCCTTCCCTGACCTGTGAGGAGGATATTATTGAGGTGTAGGAGCTACAGCACCACAGAAGGTAGGTGGAAATACTGTCCACTGTTTTGATTGATGTGTTATGTCCACAGTTTTGCATGCTATGTCTGGCCATTGTTAACAGAATTTCAGATTCTGTAGCAGTGGACTGTGTAGATGTGTGTTGTGGTGAGTAAGGAGACAGATAGATGTGAGTGTCATAGATCCTTTTCTATCTGACTGTGCATGCTGCTACAGTTGATGCTGGTCTATCAGCTGTATATGTTTGTAGAGGGAGACTGTCACACATGTCCTTTAAAACCTCAGCATTCCCCCAACCCTTTATGTTTGGCTGTTGTGTGGATGCCCTGCTCTAGGTGTTTGGGAGCAATGTTAGGTCTGTAGCAGGTAGCTGGACATACTGCTGCATGTGTAGCAGGCTGCAGCTGCTGCATTCTGGCCAGGAATCAGGCGAGGGATTGGGAAGACATTGGGGGAGAGCAAGCTGTTACTGACAGTGAGGGTGTGGTGTCAGCTGTTGTGTCACAGCATGGCCTGGTTGAGGGTATTCACAAATGTCCAGATGAGGCATGTGCCTGTGGTGCATATGTTACATAGTAGAACCATCTAGACAGTGGTAGGCAACATTTAGTACACTTATTCATAATTGTGAAATGTGTCCCACCTTGCAGGCCTTTAATGTGCTACTGTGGGTGGCAGTGACTGCGGTAGGAGCAAACAGTTTTGCTGGACATTGCAGGACTCCATTACTCCTATGTTGTATTGATATGCATGCAGTTGTCGTGCCACAAACTGGGCTGTGGGCCAGGATGGTGGATTTCCCGATGTGACAGATGCTAGAAATGTAACAGATATAGATACCAAGTCATTATTATGGCAGGTGCATTTCTAAGACGTATGTGCATGCATACAGTGTATAACACAGGATTAGCATGGATATGTGCATTCTGATGAGTATGACATGTGACACTGAGCTGTCTGTCATGATTTTGTAACCCAAATCTGTACTGCCTTGCCAGTATGTCACTACACAGAGTAGGTTTTATGACAACCCTGCCATAAATAGGAGGCACAACTGTAAATATTCTGTAGCAGTCTGTGCAGTTGTCAACTCTACCTGATGTTGTATGCCTCCCGTACATACAGCAGCATTTATTTGTCTGTGTACTGGTTCTGTGTTTGTGTCAGAGGCCCAAGTGCACTGTGACTTGGGCCAGTATATATAGGAATAGTGTATGGATGGCAATCAGGATATGTTTCTAAAAACAGTTGCTATACTCCAGAGGTCAGTTGGCTTACTGGTTTGTTGCGCTGACTGTAGTTCAGATGGTTCTGGGTCCAATATTTGGCAGTGGTGTCTTTTTTCCCTAACGTTACATCACTGAAGTGCATGATATATTTACAAAAGCATCAGTAATTCTCCAGAGCTGATCTGGTGTAGCAGTGTGTTGCTCTGACTGTGGTTCATAAGGTCCTGGGTTCAACACTTGTCAGCTTTGTCTTTTTGTTACTAATGTTACATGACTGTACAGCATAACATATTTACAAAAGCAGCACTAATTCCCAAAGCTAATTTGGTTTAGTGATGCAATGCTCTGACATGGGTACACAGGGTCCTGGAATCAAGGCTTGCCAGGGTTGATTATTTTGTTCCTGGGTAGAACAATATCTGAATCAGATAGGGTGATTAAAGCAGTTTTAAGTGGGTTTGCGCAGGTTTGCTCAACGTGTCACAATGCCAAGTTCTGCTTATCCCCACTTAAACTCATGTTAATTTAAAAAAAGAAATGAAAATGGAGTGATAGGAAACTGGTGAAATTGGGGCAAGCAGAGGGAAAAACAATATGAAAGGCACGTATGGATGTGCAGAACGGGTGTAGGAAAGGACCATGGCTATCCATTTCATCTACAGCAACAGATGTGCTTGTTGTGGACAAATTGGAATATAGAGCCTCACATCCCACAGGAAGGGGTGTGGGTGACATAACTTGTTTGATTAACTGCTAGACTGATTGATGCCAGTGTCTGTGGGGTCAAAATGGAGAGCTATGTATGGGATGACATTTTTTTTTTTTTTTTGTGAGACAGGTGCTTGACTTTTTTTTTTTAAGGAGAAAATGAAATGTTGGGGAAGGATTCTAGTTATGTTTGGGGAGGTGAGTTGGGTAGGAGAGGTTGCATTTGCAGACAGACAAGATAGACATGATAGCAGACAGGGTCGATGTATGACACATGAGGGGAGTAAACACCTTGGATGGGGAGGATTGCTGGAAATCAGAGAACCATGTGCCCCCAGATGGAAACAGTGGGACTGAGGTCCCCACCCATGGGTAGTCACCACTGCCCATTCATGGCCCAGAAGGTAGCTGTCTTGGGGGCTGGATGCTAGGGCCAGCCTGACCCTTGAGGTGTGCCAGTCTGCCCTCTATCTGGTGCAGGTTGTCATCCAAATCCTGCTGGATGAACCTGCGCACCATACCTGGGAACTGGTGTCAGGTGACAAGGTCCTCTCCACTCCTGCACCTAGAGGGGGATGGGCCCTATCCCCTGAGGCAGTTCTACCCAAGGGTGGTAAAGGACTAGCGGAGGATGCAGCTCCAGGTTGGGTCGCAGACATGCTGGGACCCAGTACCATGGCCAGGTGAGGTGGGACAGGTAGGTCCAATGGGATCAGCCTACCCAAGTGAGGATGTCAAAGTGTATTGGTTAGTCATGAACAAAACATTTCAACATTAGTTATAACAGCATGCATGGGCATTCCAATTGACCCTGAACAATACAATTGAAAAACATTGCATATCAAATGAAACACATGCATAAATGGAATAACAGTCATTATTGTAACAGCATGCCAGTATCAATTATGACAACAGGCCAAAAACAGTGGAATTTGAACAAGGTGTGCTAGTACGCAACTATTGAAATATATGAACAATAATACAACACAAGTCCCAACATTAGGTTTTGAGAACAACATACCCGTAGTATATGAATAATAATTAGTGATGCAGATAAGGGGTGAGGGGAGGGGAGAGAAAAACAGTCCATTACAACTGTACATGCTATATTTTTCACAACAGTACTGCTCAATACTCTACAGGTCTGCCCTTACTTTACATGTACCTGGGCCTATAGCTTCTGTAGCACATACATACCTGTTAAGCTATTGACCTGGAATGGTATGGGGCAAGATATGAGAACTGTAGGTACATAACTAGAGGGGACTTGTACATGTCAAGGTTACCTATACGACTAACAAAGTGTACCCTGCACTGATGATGTATGAGTGTGCTACTGGCATACTTCAACTGGATTTATATCTGTGTCCAAGGTTATTGTCAACAGTGATCACTAGCCATGACAGCATGACACTTGAGAGACATGTATTGGTAAGAGTGCATGGTGTATATACCTATCCTGCTGTCATTTGTAGGTATGGGGTTGGACACTAGTACATTTGTACACAGTTTATTAGTATACCCTTCATACAGCTAATACAAACATTTTTATACTTGTAAGCCCTGTGGAGAAAATATCTCTTAACACTACCTGACTGTTTCTACAAATAGTCAGGATTACTTGTGTGCAACTATAAACACATCTTAGTGCCAGTCCCTGGATTTAAACTGTGGTCTGTGTGTGCAAAAATGAACAACATATCTATTTATTATCACACTGAGCAACTGGACCACTGCTGTTGGCTGCTTGACTGGTTTCTTTCTAGAAATCACTTGGTTACAAAGTTTGATCTTGTAATATAAGTAGAGTGTCACAGAAGATTGTAATGAAAGTTGAACATACATGCATGAAATCCATGCATGATAGATAGTGAACTGTGTATTAATACTTTGAATGCAAGTGTACACATTTAACCCCAGTACATGTGAATATGTGGGATCTGTACATACCATAGGAAGGTGCTGGGTTGCATACCCAACCTATATACATTTGTATATCATATATTTGCAGTCTCCACCTATTACAGTCTCATACATGCATGCATCAGTGTATCTACATTCAGGACTACATATAGCTGAAATGCAAAGGTTAACAAAAGGCAATGCTGCAAGGAACACACTATAATACATTACACATTGCTATTCAAGGTTCAGATCTTAGAGCAGAATATATTTCAAATTTCATTGTAGCTTGTTTTACAGCTCCACATCTGCAGTTTAGCATAACAGTTGGTTATCAGCCAAACCTCAACCAATTCATGGTCTCATAGCCATATTTGCTGTGTAGCACCTGTACAATTGTATTTATTCAACAACAGACCAGAATAAATGCAACAGTTTGTGGAAGTAACTTTTATTGAGAGTGACATGACACAGAGGTTTATTACATTCAAAATTCTAAAATTCTAAATTTAGTTGTACTGCATATCCTGTAGATGATGTATGAATGTCATTTATTACCTTCACATTAGCAATCACAGTGTACTTTATTACCAGATTCATTCCTACACAATATTACTACACTATTGGCTTTCTTTCATCAATAGTAGCTTGTTTGCTGCCTTCATCTTACACAGTATCTGGCATTAGTCACTTATATCAGTGTTGGTCTAACACCACATTTATTCAGTACACTCAAACACACTATACCTAATGGCAGTAGACAATTGCACTTTCGTATTTATTTAACTATATTTTGCAAGTTAGATCTGTACGCACCACACTGTCAGTGCAGCCTCACCAGACATCCAGCATGGGCCTCAATGTTATGAGCCCTCTCCTCTGCAACTGTAGGGGGAAAACACACCATTATGCATCCCTATCTATCAGATATTCATACTACAGTTTGATAAATTATCAGTTGATATACTTACAAACTTGTGGTGCATTCTGGGCCCAAGCATCATGGATTCATTGGACCAAGAGTGCCGCCTTCCTCCATTTCAGGTCCTCATAATGATGATGGACCTGCCTACCCGTGCAGGGGATGCCAGTGACATTGGTGAGATCACGTGCCAGACAGTCCCAGGCCTCAAACTTGTATTCTGAGCCCTGGTACTGACCCTGCAGCAGTCTGTCATCATGGTTCTTAACAAGGAGCCCAACATGCCCCAATGCTGCACCCAAAAGTGCACTCCCTCTCCAGCATTTGCCATAGTTCCTGCAAAGATCAAACTCTAACAGGTTCTGCCTGTATTCTCACCTGTGATGTTTAAATAACGCCATTTTCCTGCCTTTGCTGCCATTGAGCCATTTTCACAAATGCTAAGGAAAGCTCAGCAGTGTGCAAACTCACTAAGCTGAGTTGAACAGTGCTTAAAGTGGCAAATGCTTGGCAGTGCTTGGCAGTGCTTAGCAGTGCTCAAATCAACTTAGCTGAGCTGAAGACTGTTTAGAATGGGGCTGCTTAGCAGTGCTAAAACAGGCTAAGCAGAGCTAAGCATTGCTAAGGATTGCTCAGACAGGCCCTATTTAAGCATTGCATTAGCTTAGCTTAGCAGTGCTTAGCAAAACTGAGCTAAACAAAAATTTTCATTTAAAAAATAAACATTAGATATCAATTACTCATTATTGATACATTATTATTAAGTGTATATATTTTACTATACATGACCACCCCTATGTGCTTTCATTATGTTACCTTGGGGTGTGACTGTACAATATCAGGCCCTTATGTTTAAATGGTAGTTTCCACTTCATATCTCCACTAACCCTGGGATTCTGAACCAGCTATACTACCCTGGTTAACAAATATCAATAACTATATAAATATATAAAATACAAAAATTATAAAAAGACTTTCCCATGTAAAAGCTGAATTATCTATTGGGGTATTTGTACTATGCACCTACTGCACACAAAGCCATGACTCTAGCCACTCAGCTAACTTGGCTGTGAAAAGTTCAGCTATACATTTTTATATAGCTTCTTGATACATTTAAGCACTGCTGAGCAAAGTACTGCACCATGCAAACCTAGTCAGCTATGCTTAAACTTTAAAAGAAAACAAACAAAAAAAATAACCATTAATTAAAAATTAAATATTGCACTTCAAATTATTAAATGTCTGAGGACACTTTCTTTATTGTTTTAGTGCAGTACAGCACTTTCACAATGCAGGGGGTGTGTTATGGATACTGTACACACCCTCTACATGACATTGCACTTCACATTCTTAAATAAGTGTCTGAGGACACTTTCTTTATTGTTTTAGTGCCGCACAGCACTTTTACAATGCAGGGGGTGTGTTACAGATACTGTAATACACCCCCTACCTGACATTACACTTCATATTCTTAAATAAGTGTCCAAGGACACTTTCTTTATTGTTTTAGTGCTATACGGCACTTTGAGAGTGCAGGGGACATGTTACAGATCTGCGAGCACTGTAAAACACCCCCTAATACTCATTCAGAATCCATGTACATGGCTTCCCATCAGTAGCGCGCCTTCATTAATATGCATGGCACACGGCTGAAAGGGTGATGCAGACATGGACACCATTCACTCCATGTAGGACTAATGCTATTCCTATACAGAGTTTATTACATCCAGGAAAAGTCTTAATCTAGTGTGTGTTGGCTGAACTTTTGGGCAGGTATACATTGTTTGCACTGGCTTTTAAGCTGCTGTATTTGATATCTTATTAATGGCATAAATCCTGTACTGTGGTGAGAATTTAGACAAATTTGTGGTGATGCATACCTAGATCTAAATTGCATGCATTAAGAATGGGGTAGATAGATGGTCAAATGCTGGTATTTAAAATGTGTGCTAGGCACATATATTTCATACTGGATCCATATGTGTATAATTTATGTATTTAAAATGTGTTTGGTACATGTGATTTTACTTCTTATAGGTTCATAGGAGGTTACTAGGCTAATGGCTCTAGGGCCTTCACAAGCCTAGTCATGTTCCGTAACTGACATTGGTTAGATGGTCATTATTTGCATAATGAGACTATCATCAGCACTGACTACCCCTGTCTATGAGGAACATAGGTTCCACCCTAGAGTGACTGTGCAGTCTCCCAACCAATTGTCTAGGTTGTGCTTGAATAGAATCGTTGATGAGCTCTGCTTCATGTGAATTGGGAGTTTATTCCAGAGGAGTGGCAATCTCTGGGAGAAATATCTGTCTGTCCAGCATGTTCTGTCAATATCACAGGCTAAGTTGAGATCCCTGGAGTGAGTGACTCTTGTCCTATTTGATTTGTGGATGTGCATCATTTTTTTAGGGCAAGGTTAGAGACTGCTCTGTAGGTCAGGCCCAAGTTGCCTCTCAGCAGCTTATAAGGTACAGAGTACAGTGCCAGGGCTTTCAGTATTTCCATGGCGGTCATGTTTTGGAGGTCCTGAATTTTCTTGGTGAGAAACCTTTGTAGTCTCTCCAGTTGCTGGAAGTGTCTTGTGAGTTACACACAAAAGGGAGAATTGTACTCATGCTCTTATTAGAGTTGAGTATAGATAAGTTATAACATCCTTAGTCTTGAATGCAATGCCCTTACTTTTGAGATGTACAATGCAGCAGGCTTTCCTTACCACTATGGATACATGGTGATTGAAGTTTAGATTGCTATCAACCTGTGTTTCCAAATCTCAGACCACTGGGTTTGAGCTTAAGGGGTGCTGTCAGTATTGTTATTTGCAAGGAATTCATCTTTGCCAAAGGGGATAATAATACACTTTTTGGTCTTTAGTTTAGTCCATTGCTTTGGAAGCAATCATTTGTCTGTTTAAGCCCCTTTTGTAATATGTTAACGTCATTGGGAACTCAAAGATTGCACCCAGTTTTCAATCATCAGTAACTTGGCCTTTTACTTTTGCCTGGAGTTTCAAGAAATAGATTGCAAGCAGTACAGGGCCCAGCACAGATCCTTGTGGTACGTCACTGGTAACTCGTCTAGTGGTAGAGGTGGAATCCCCAACTTTGACAGTATGCATTCTGCCAGTTGGCCAGTTGGCTACCCATCTAGTGATGTAAGGGTTAATCTCCAGCTGGGAGAGTTTTTCAGTGATACCTGAGTTGGGGGGGGGGGGTTGTGTCAAAAGACTTGGCTAAGTCAAGATAAGTGGTATGTATGTTTTGCCTTCATCCAGGGCTTTGGTGACATTCTCAAAGAAGTACATCAGGTTTAATAAGCATGATCTACCCTTAATGAATCTAAACTGGATCAGGTCAAGAATTTGAAGGTCACCTATGTCCTTGTTGATATGGACCATGATGATTCTTTCCATGGCCTTGCATATAAGGCTGGTTAGACTTATGGTCTATAGTTCTCAGGGTCGGTTGATTGACCCCCTTTGTGCAAAGGTATTACTGTTGCTGTTCTTCACTCTATGGGAATAAAACTCAGTGCTCAAGTTGTGGTTAAAGAGAGTGCCAAGTGGTTGTTTTAGATTGTTTACTAAGCACCATGGGATGTTATCTGGTCCCTTAGAGGCCATGTTTATGGCCCTGGAGTGTGGGCATATGACCTGCTGTTTGGAGATACTAGGCAGAAGACTGGAGTCAGGTATGCTTTGGGGTATGGCTGGTGGGGATAGGAGGGAGAAATTTGTACCAAATTTGTCAGCTAACAGGTTGACAATTTCTTCAAGTTCAGTATGAGTGGTACTATCCACTACAAGTTCACCATATATCTGGGCGTTCCCTTTTAAATTTTGGGCATAGCTAAAGAATGGCTTATGATTATCCTAGGGATACTAATTTAGCTTCATACTTAGCTTTAGAGGGCTTTTTGAAGATATCTGATTTGCTTAATCAAGCTGGGGAAGGTATTATTTCTCTGCTGAGTAAGTTCCCCTCTTGTTCTTAGACATCAGTTTCTTCCTTTTGTTATATAACCTATTTATACTTAAGGTCCACCAGGGTGGCCTGCTTTATCGAGAGCATGTGGTTTTGATCTGGTCAATTACAGCCAAGTCTATACAGTTGTTTAAGTGTTTATACAAGGCCTTTGTGTACTCCTTGTATCTGAGTCTTTGTTGGCTGTTAGCAGGGGGTTTGAAACTTTTTATACCATCGCTCAGTAGGGTGTAGTTTGCTTTGGAGAAATTTTTCAATTTTTTTTTTGCTCTTGTGGGGGTGGCAAGTCAGATGGTTACTTCAGATAAGACAGATTTATTATTTGAATTTACCATTGAGAACAACACACAGAGGGTAGTGCAGTGACCTCCCCTGTAGGTGAGTACAAAGTCTAGGACATTTGAGCCACTTGTGGGGGTGCAGACTAACTGTTCCAGAGCATTCCTATTGACAAGTCCAGCGACCTCAGGAACCTTACTGTGTGTATGTGTGAGATAAATTATGTTTTGTTGAAACAGGTAGGGATTAGAACACCAACAGAAGTACCTTACTAAAAGGATAACAGGCCTAAACAAAGTGTCCTACATGGACCGGTTCAGTGTGCTGTCACTCTATTTGGTACCCTACAGACTGCTAAGATGTGACCTGTCTCTGGCATACAAAGCATCCTCCAACCCATTAATAATGGATTTACCGCACATCAACAAGTCATATGGCATCAGAAATACTTGGTATAGGATCTAGACCTCTTCTCCAGCATTAACAGAATGGTTTGGATGGACAGATATATCTTGCACAGAATAGCACTACTCTGGAACAGACTACCCATCCACATAAAGCAAAGTTCATCCCTAACAATATTCAAGTGCAACTTAGATCTAAACAGAAAATTTACCCCAGGACTGCCCCTGTACTGCTGATGGACACAGGCAGCTCCTAAATGCATTACTCCATGCATGTGTCCCCTAAAATTATCTATGACATGATTCCAGTTACTCTCATTAGGGGTAATATATAATTATTGACCATAGGATGAGTAAGGCCAATTTATAACCAAATGGGATAGGTAATTTTGAGCAGAAAAAGGGAAATTGACTATACTTAAATTGACCCACAAGGGCAGCTGGCCTAGTACTTGCCTATGAAGCTATGAACCTAAACACAATAGCATGGCTGAGGCTTTCTTGCAGTTTAAACACTTCTAAACCCAGCTGTGGCAGGACGTAACTGAGTACTTTGGATGGTTCCAAACTTTTTATCATGTAAAGGCAGCAGAGAGTCCTATTTTGATAGTATCTTCCTCTAAAGTTCTTGAATAAAAAAGTTTTTAGGCCCAGTAGAGGGAATAATGTCAACAGCTGGACAACTAATTCCCGAAATGCCAGTGCCCTAACTCACTAAAATTACTTTCAGTGAACTTGGCATTAAGCCTTTTTATTTGCAGATGTCCAGCCCTTCTATGCTCCATTTGGTGGACACCTAGGACTTATGTATACTTACTATGAAGTTGCAGAAAACTCCACTCTTGCTTAAAGTGGTCTCAGGGAGTTTTCTTCAGTCTTTCAGCATTTCCATAACATGCTGTCCATCAGAAGAGACAGCAAGTCTTAGATGATACAAAAATATGTGGCATATGAATGTCTAGAATTGGCTACAGGGCAGTCTGTTGTCTTTATCAACAGTTTTCAGATGCAGCAGGGCTGTCATGAGAGAACGGAATGAATGAATAGACTGATATAGTACAAAAAGGGCAGGTTTAATGCTTTGATGAGGAAATATACCACTGCTTACATTTTCTAGAACTGAGTAGTTCCATAAAATGTTGAAGTTCCCTAAATAGACTCAAGAAAATGAATTAAAAAAATTGACTGTATGATGGTCCTGTGATGACCAGGCACTGATTACTACCATGTCATATAGTTCTGTCCAAGGGGTACAGGGTTGCCAAATATATTTTTTTCAAATCCTACCTGCTTACTTCAAAAAATTAACCCCAAAACAGCCCAATGTATGTCTTCATATCCTCAAGAGTAAATAAGAACAAAATGCCATAAATCAGCTCTAATTAATGTCATAATAAGCCTTATTGTAACAAGAGACTGCACAGGCTGACAACGTGATAAAACTAATTATAAAATATATCATGAATCACTAATAGTTAATCTTAATTGCCTGATACTTATTTATCTGTAACTGCAAATATTCATCAGGTAGAATGTCCTTATGATCATCAGTCAAATAAATGTTTGAACTGAATTTAATCAGCATTGCTGTTGCTGGCATAAATCTATTGCAACAGATCCCTTTGCATTTCATGTAGCCTGCACACTGCCTCTATGTGCTCTCTGCAATGCGCAATTCATATTAATGGCGCACAGTGCATATTAGTGATGTTTCGTGGTGCGTCCCAGTAGTGTTATCTGCAAAACCTTGTAGAAGAAAAACATAAACAAAATGCTTTCAATTGCTATTACTCAGCACTCCTGGGCATTGAGCAAACCCCGTAAGAGGGAATACTTATACCATGGCAGAACACAGCTTGAAGTCAAAATGGATTTAATAAAAGCACATAAAACTCAGACACAAATATCTTCAGGAAGAATGAGCGCTTTCGGGTAACAACCCTTCATCAGATTAACAAACTGTCTCATTCCAACAAAATTTAAACACACTAACTACCAATAAAAACTGAATAAAATCAGTAACAGACCTGCCTATTCCTAAGGGCAGGCTTCATAGGAACAGTTTCATTCAAACCTGGGATTCTATGGGCCATAAGCTCAATTATCCATCTGGCTTCTATTAACTCAGTGTATTGTTTTATATCACCCCCCCCTACTGCTCAGCTTGGTATTTACAATGGCTCTAAATTTAAAAAAAATGTGTGGGATTCTGTTCAATATGTCTAAACAAAGCATTATGTGTGTCACCATTCCTGATGGAGCAAAGATGTTGTAAAATCCTAACCTTAAAAAGGCAGTTGGTTTTCCCCACATAAAAACCACTGCACTGTTGACATTCTGCTAAATAAACATGGTCTTTGGTCCTACAGGTAACTCTAGCCTTAAATTCGAACACCTTGCCCGTAACGGGATGTGTATATCTAGTGTCCTGATCAATGTGAGTACAAGCTTTACAAGTACCACAAGGGGTACTGCCAGATTTGCTCTTAAAGGGAAGAGAGTGAAAATGACTCTCTTTGCCAAAAATATCCTTGAGGTTCTTATTTCTCCTAAATCCAAAAATAGGCTTATTCCCAACAATAGCTTTAGTACCCTCTTCACTGGTCAGAATATTCCAATTTTTGGCTACTATATCACATATCCCCCTGATGTTACTACTATATGTGAACATAAACTTAAACCCTGGTGTTTCACATCTGTTCCGACTACCATTACATGTGTTTAGTGATAACCAGGGTCTAAATCTCCTCCTATTGGATAATGCTTCTTTTCTTGTAACCTTGTTAATAACATCAGATTTATATCCCCTATCTAGAAAATGCCCCTGCAATCTGGCTATCTCATGTTCATACTGTGAATCATCTGTACAAATCCTCGACAGCCTGCCTACCTGTCCCTGTATGATATTGGGAAAAGTGAACCTTGGGTGCATGCTGTTAAAATGTAAAAGTGTATTTTTCCAGCAGTCCTTTCTGTACAGGTGAGAGGAAAAACCCCTTGATGTTTGTTTTATATAGGTATCCAGAAACTCCAAAGCTAAATATGAACTATGGACAGTGAATCTAAGAAAGGTGGTAGTGGAGTGTAAGTATGTAACAAAAGTGTCCAGGGAATGACAATCCCCTTTCCACAAAATAAAAATATCATCTACAAAGCGTTTATATAGTTCAATATGTTGTAACCACGTAACATCCTTCATAAAAGATACCTTCTCCCAATGAGACAAAACCAAATTTGCATAGGTATTAGCACAGGGGGTGCCCATTGCCACCCCCTGTGCTTGTCTGTATGCCTGCTGTATGCCTAGAAAAACATTGTTTTCCAGGACTAAAGATAACAATTTTTGTATAAGGCCTACTTTAACGACATCCATGCCCATGTCTTGTAAAAGGGAGCCTATAGCTGTAATACCATAGTCATTACTGATAACTGTTATCTGCATACAGCAGGCATACAGACAAGCACAGGGGGTGGCAATGGGCACCCCCTGTGCAAATACCTATGCAAATTTGGTTTTGTCTCATTGGGAGAAGGTATCTTTTATGAAGGATTTTAAGTGGTTACAACATATTGAACTATATAAACGCTTTGTAGATGATATTTTTATTTTGTGGAAAGGGGATTGTCATTCCCTGGACACTTTTGTTACATACTTACACTCCACTACCACCTTTCTTAGATTCACTGTCCATAGTTCATATTTAGCTTTGGAGTTTCTGGATACCTATATAGAACAAACATCAAGGGGTTTTTCCTCTCGCATGTACAGAAAAGACTGCTGGAAAAATACACTTTTACATTTTAACAGCATGCACCCAAGGTTCACTTTTCCCAGTATCATACAGGGACAGGTAGGCAGGCTGTCGAGGATTTGTACAGATGATTCACAGTATGAACATGAGATAGCCAGATTGCAGGGGCATTTTCTAGATAGGGGATATAAATCTGATGTTATTAACAAGGTTACAAGAAAAGAAGCATTATCCAATAGGAGGAGATATAGACCCTGGTTATCACTAAACACATGTAATGATAGTCGGAACAGACGTGAAACACCAGGGTTTAGGTTTATGTTCACATATAGTAGTAACATCAGGGGGATCTGTGATATAGTAGCCAAAAATTGGAATATTCTGACCAGTGAAGAGGGTACTAAAGCTATTGTTGGGAATAAGCCTATTTTTGGATTTAGGAGAAATAAGAACCTCAAGGATATTCTTGGCAAAGAGAGACATTTTCACTCTCTTCCCTTTAAGAGCAAATCTGGCAGTATCCCTTGTGGTACTTGTAAAGCTTGTACTCACATTGATCAGGACACTAGATATATACATCCCGTTATGGGTAAGGTGTTCGAATTTAAGGCTAGAGCTACCTGTAGGACCAAAGACCTTGTTTATTTAGCAGAATGTCAACAGTGCAGTGGTTTTTATGTGGGGAAAACCAACTGCCTTTTTAAGGTTAGGATTTTACAACATCTTTGCTCCATCAGGAATGGTGACACACATAATGCTTTGTTTAGACATATTGAACAGAATCCCACACATTTTTTCAAATTTAGAGCCATTGTAAATACCAAGCTGAGCAGTGGGGGGGGGGGGGATATAAAACAATACACTGAGTTAATAGAAGCCAGATGGATAATTGAGCTTATGGCCCATAGAATCCCAGGTTTGAATGAAACTGTTCCTATGAAGCCTGCCCTTAGGAATAGGCGGGTCTGTTACTGATTTTATTCAGTTTTTATTGGTTGTTAGTGTGTTTAAATTTTGTTGGAATGAGACAGTTTGTTAATCTGATGAAGGGTTGTTACCCGAAAGCGCTCATTCTTCCTGGAGATATTTGTGTCTGAGTTTTATGTGCTTTTATTAAATCCATTTTGACTTCAAGCTGTGTTCTGCCACGATTTTTTCTGCATTTGGTTCATTTTCATTTTGGCAGAACTTAGGTGAGGCACTATACTAATTTTGGACATTGGAATACTTATACCATCAACTTAACAATGAATACTAAAATATGTGACTACCTGTAACAAATCCTGTGGTGATGTGTCAAATGTTAGACTGCAGTGCAGATGGTTCTGGGTCTAGTCCAGGGTATGCAAACTTTAGTTATACTGTTGTGGCACTGCAGTTTATACAAATATGTGACATTGTAGTTTATACAAATAAAGTGGTACTCTACTGAAATAACCGTGGAATTGCATTGATTGAAAGATATTTTCTGATACATTCAAAAAAGTTGCGTGCCCCTTAGCATTGTGCAAACCAATGCACTTGTTTTACTGTGTTTGTGTGATGGTAAGCAGAGAGCAGCTCTTTCAAATGTATCAAAATGCAGACAGTGCACACTGTCAGTAAGCTCAGTTGGCAGGAAAACATGATATTCAAAGGTGAATTGATGGGAATTACACTTTAGACATTGAACTTGAAGTTGCGACAATATGTCAGGTGCTAGTGAGGGCATACGATCCAAAGCACAGTGCTGGGGTGTCCAGGAGTCTATGGTCTTTATTGGGATCCTGGTTAAGAATCATGGACCCCAACTGATGCAGGAAAACCTATACCAGCTAGCAATATAAATCCAAAGCCTCAGATAGTTTATCAAAGGCTCTTACCAGTGCGACTGGTATCCCACTCCCTGGGGAACAATGTCATCACCATTATGACAATCTCGGCCTGAGGAAAAGGGATACCCTTAACTGGTGGATTAGGGAGTGTCAGACAGGGAACACCCCAGAGATGTGCATATATGATTTACATTTACTACTCATAAATATTTAAGCAGAATATAGTAAAAACTGGTATTCATACTGTTTTTTCTTTTCCCTTTTTCCACAGCTGTAGAAGTGAGGGCTTTGAATGTGAGGTCCCATGTGAGGCAAATGGCCAGGATGCGAGAAGCATGTGATAAGTAAACATAATTATATAAAGTACTGTTATTGCAGCCCTAACAGTTATAGATGGATTAGTTGCTATATCATACAGTTGTATGAACTTGGGAATGCATATGTGAAATGTAAGAGCAAGTATGCATGCAATACACTGTATCATAGCTTTCAACTGTAATTATTTCTGCTGAATTTACAGATTTAAATTGACTGGTTTGGTCTGTTCATTGTAGGATTCATGGTTGTCTGGCAAGTAATTTATATTGAAGCCAATAAATAATGAGTGTCAAAATGTATATTAACACAAATCCTATGCAACTATTCATGTATGTGAGAGCAATATTTGAAACATGTTGCTAGTTATGGCTCATTGTACACCCATAATTTTATGATATGTCAAGATATTTTGTTCTAAAAGGTTGAGAGGTATGGTCTGTAACACAAATCAACAATTGCACATTCTCAGGTAACAGTGAACATGAGTCTATAAAGTGTAAAAGGAAAGAGTGCTTGCATTATGTTGTATTCCAAAGGAAAAGTACAGTATTAAAGTGGTCAATGTCTGTAGGTTCTAATACCACAATCCCCAAATTTAAAACTCAGCTTATTGCAATACTGTTCTAGCTTGTTATCAATAAAAAATACAGTACTGTTACGTAATCATCATTATAGCATTTGAAGTGCAGACCTTTAAATCTGTGGCTTGAATAGCCTGCTGTCAAGTGTAATCACTGTACATGTAATCCAAGTAATAAAGAAAATTCTTAGCAGTGGGTATTGTTAAAAGTAGAATTTAATAACCTAGAATAAATTAATTGTAGAAAGCTTTATTATCTGTGAAGTTACTGATGTTCTTCTTCCTTTTCCTCTCACCCAAGACCATTCTTATCTTTTTTATGGATTTCCTATTTTTATTTTTACTGTTATTATTGTATTATTTATATAATCATAGTTCTATTATCATATTATTTGCTATTAATACTCATGCTTTCTTTATTATGTATGATTTTGTATTGTTTTGTTGTTAAATAGTTTTTAATTTTTATTATTTATCATTATGTTTTTAATTATATTATTTACAACGTTTTATATTTATTTATTATTGTTTCTTTTGTTTTTTTTATAATTTTCATTTAATTTGCTTTATGTTTTATTTAATTTTTGGTTTGAAATTCATTTATGTTATTATTATAGCACAACAGGGTAGTCCGATTCCTTGTGATCTGCCAATACTCACTCAACCAGCTGAAGCACCAAGGCTCAGTACTTCTGGGCTGCAGCATGATGCCAACCCTCCTTACTGGGTAGTTCAGCCCCAGAAGTCAAGCCTGTGATGTCCTCTGGGAGCAGAGGCAGATGGGTGCATACATCACCTGAGCAGAGTTGCCATGTATAGTACATAGGACTGTACACTAGACTGTAGGCACATGCCTATGCCAGATGGAGAGCCTGCTTTCCATCCTAGAATGGCAGACTGTGTGTAGGCACAGACGTCAGCCACTGCAGCCAGACAGTGATAGAACAGAGCTGACAGTCCAATGGGTGAGAATTTGAGTCACACTGTTATCCTGCTGACATCCATGGTACCTTAATCCCCCTCCCCACCCCAACCAAAGTGTTCACCCCTTGTGTCCTTCACCAACTGTGTTTCTTGTCTTGTATGTCTTGTCTGTCTGCAAATACATGCTTCCTCACCTTCCCAACTTTCTTGCCCCAAATTTGCCTATGACCCTTCCCCAACATTCCACTCTCTCTCCTTAAAAAAGGACACTGTCCCAAAAATGTTTTGCTCCATACATAACTCTCCATTTTGCACATGTGTCTGACACACTTAAATTGGTCCAATATGCTTCACAATGCAATTATGTTGTTGTCACCACTGTCTCTGGAGGTAACAAACTAAATTCAGCTAAGAATCTGTAAAAGCACTCAATTATTACTGTTGAATAAATGGATCATGATGGTTCTTACCTACACCTTTCCTGCACATTCCTGCCTTCCTTTCACTTTGTTTATCCCCCTGCTTGTTCCTCATTTCATCACTTTCCTATCTTCGCCATTGCTTTTCTATGAAGAATTATTGCACACTGGTGTATAATGTGCAGCATCACTAAGCAATGGAAAGCAACAGTCGTATAAGTGAGTGTATGTAAAAGTGTAATACACGCTTGTAAAAATCATGCCAACACCCTATTTTGACCCAAGTACCATTTGACTTCATCAGCAATGCATTAACCTGCCCGGTAACAGGGTCAGTTAATTAGCAGATGTATTGTAAACAATCAATACTAATTGTCACATATTCCCAATAAAGCATGTTTGAGCGTTGCTGCACATCTTGCAGCATCGCTCAGCAAGGCTGATAAAATATTAATTAAATAATAGGAACAGACATGTCAACTTGGTATAACAATACATCTGGACAAAAGCCATATACAATGGGGGGACAAAGGGCCATCACTAAAGGGACATGTAAATATTGGTCTTACAAACTTAGAAACATGATATAATAACAGGTATTACATTATTATTAATTGCTTTAATTACATAGCAGGTGTATGCCACAACAGTTTAATGTGCAATTATCTATACAATGTGTAGAATACACCTGCTACTTAACTAAGTCTGTAGCACTATCTGTTAAATGCATTTATGGTATTTTGCTTTGGTTCAGATGGTACTGGGTTCAAATACAGGTGCATCTATCATTTCAAATACTTGTATGTGTACATGAAGATTATAAATGTTGATATTTATAAATCTGTTTCATTAGCTGTGAATGCCTTAATGATGATAGGTGTGGTGCTAGATGGTACTGGTATCCAACAAAAATTAATACGCTCCTGTTTATCATTGTTGTTTGATGTTGCACATTGCACACCATTGCACAATGATTCTTTAAAGAAAACAAATGGGGAAAATAGGAAGGTGGTGAAATAGGGAGCAAGCAGGGGGAAAACAACATGAAAGGAAGCAGGAATGTGCTGGAAAGGTGTAGGTAAGAACCATAGCTATCCATTCCTTCAACAGTAACAACTGAGTACTTTTACAGATTCTTAGCTTAATTTGGTTTGTCACCTCTAGAGACAGGGGTGACAACAACATAATTGCATTGTGAAGCCAATTGGACCAAATTAGGTGTGTTAAGTGGACATGTGCAAAAAGGATAGCTATGTATGGGACAATATTTGGGGGGCAGGTAACCCCCCTTTTTAAGGAGAGAGTGGAATAATGGGGAAGGGACATAGGCAAATTTGGGGCAAGAAAGTTGGGAAGGTGAGGAAGCATTTGCAGACAGACAAGGCATATAAGACAAGAGACAAGGTTGGTGAAGCACACAAGAGGGGTCAACACATTGGTTGGGTGGTGGTGGGGGATTGTGAGCCTACTATGGACACTATGTTTGGTGACAGAGAGAATCGAGGTCTCACCCACTGGACTGTCATCACTGTCACCTCCCTGCTCTAATGGCTACAGTGTCTGATATCTACGTGTCCGTATGTTATTTAGCACAATGATGGTGAGCAGTGTCTCCACTATGCATAGGTATGCACCATTTGTGTGGCACACAGTCCTATGCAGCAGACCTGGCAGTTCGGCTCAGGTGACAAAATTACCCCCCGCCTCTGCTCTCAGAGGGAACCACAAGCCTATTCTCTAGGACAGAACTACCCGAGGTAGGGCAGAGCAGCAGGGGGGTGACTGCCAGGCTGCAGCCCAGATGTGCTGGACCTTGAACCCGTAGCTAGTGGAGGGAGTGTAGAAGGACCATGGGGAACTGACCTACCCTGCTGTGCTGTAGTAATAACATAAATACAATTAAAATTCTAAAATGAAATAAAACATAACACAAAATAATGGACAGAATAACATTAAATAAAATGTAAACAAAAAATTAATATAAAAATAAATAATATTAATATAAACACAATGATAAACAATAAGAAATGAAAATGTATTTAACAGAAAAACAATATAAAAATATACCTAAACAAAACATAGATAAAAATAATTATGATAATGAAAAATATGATAATATGCATAATATTATAATAACAATAAACATAATAAGAAAAAATACAAAGTACATAAAAAAAAAAAACAAAGAGAAGGGGTAGGGTGAGAGAAAAAAAAAGAAAGAACATTAGTAACCGTGCAGATAGTATACAAACTTTCTACAAATAATTTACTATATTCTGCTGCATTTACTTTTAACACTACCAAAAGCTAATACTCTGAATACTCCCTGTTGCTAAAAAAGACACACTATAGTTCAGATCATATCGCAACCAACAATCATTTATGGTTGCATATATTGCACCTATGCACCTAATAGTACTAAAAAAGCTATTCTTTCGGACAAAAAAAACTACTATAGTAACCTCCAACAAGTTAATCACAATAATCCCCAAAAATTCTGGTCAACCTTGAATAGACTTCTTCACCCTGGACAGACTACCACTCCCTCTCCCTCTGGGTCCGAAAAAAATTCTTCCCATGAAACTGCCAATGCTTTCAACTCCTTCTTTACTAATACTATCAATTCACTGGCCTCTCACCTTTCCTTTGACAATTCTAGCATCCCTGTTCTTGCATCTTCTAATCAACCAACCTTCACTATACAACCTATCTCCACCACCTTCATCCAAAAATGCATCCAAAAACTTAAACCATGTACCCCATCGGCTGACCAACTTCCATCTGAATTCCTCCAAAAAGCAGCTAAGGTAATAGCCTATCCCATATCTATCCTTATTAACAGAACTATTAATGAAGGAACCATACCTGACATCTGGAAAATCTCACACATTATACCCTTACATAAAGGAGGTAACTCCAATGAATACTCTAATTACAGGCCTATAGCACTCTTGTCTCCCCTAGCAAAAATCATGGAAAAATGTGTTCACTACCAACTAGTGAATTACTTAACTAAAAATTACATTCTATCTCCCTGTCAACACGGCTTTAGGCCTTTTCATAGTACTACCACTGCTCTCCTTTCCTTTACTGACTTCATAAACACAAACCGCAATAATAATATTCTTTCTTCTGCACTATTTATTGACCTGTCCAATGCCTTTGACATGGTTAACCACCCCCTCCTCATAAAAATCCTAGAATCTCTTGCTTTAGAACCAAAGGCTATCCTATGGTTTACTTCCTATCTCACTAACAGGAAACAGGCAGTCCTCTGGGATAACAAACTCTCCTCTCTCCTCCCAATTTCTCTTGGTGTCCCACAAGGCTCTATTCTTGGACCTCTCCTATTCTCCCTTTTTATAAATGACCTACAAGCAGCTATTCCCCAAGCTACATGCATACAATATGCTGATGACTCCACTCTTATTTGCTCAGCTAAAACCATTCCAGAGCTTCAAACTATTACTCAAAATGTATTCCACACAGTAGAAGCATGGTTCTTAAAATGCTGCCTACTTTTAAATGCTAAAAAAACAAAACTCCTCCTCTTTAAACCTACTACTAGGTCCCCCACATTAGATTTCTCTATCTTATCTATTAATGGCACCCTCATATCAGCCGACTCTACTACCAAACTGCTAGGTGTCATGATTGACAACAACCTTACCTATGATTGTCACATCAATAATACCATTAAAACTGTAAACAGAAAATTGGGCTCCCTTTACAGAATTAGAACATTCTTAACCCCGACAGCCAAAGCTACTCTTGCCCACTCTCACCTTATTTCAACTCTTCTCTATGCCTCACCAATTTACACTAACCTGAAGAAAAACAATCTCTCTAAACTGGCTAACACATATAATAGTATTGCTAGATTTGTGACTGGCAATCATTTCAGAACTCACCACTGTCTGAACCTTCAGCAACTTCACTGGCTGGAATTAGAAAATATGTTGCTTCTTTCCCAACTTTCCTTTGTCCAAAGAGCTTTCTATCAACCTAATAACACACCTGCACTTTCCAAACTTTTTTCCCCTTACTCTAACCTGAACTCACTTCGCTCCTCTAGCAAACTCCTAGTAACTTTAACTAAATCCAACAACCTTGCTGGTGACTCCCTTTTCTCTAATGCCATTGGTAAACACTGGAACCAACTTCCTATTGAACTTACTTCAATTCCAACTCCTGTTCTGTTCAAACAAAAACTTAGAACTTACCTTAAAAATCACTGGTTATGTCCTTGCTTTAACCCCGACTAAATCTCCCACAAATTTCCTCTACTCCTCCCTCTCCCTCTCCTTCTACCTTCTTTTTATGTCTAAGTTTTACTACCATCACTTTATAAGAGCTACCTCTCTAATATCCTTCTCCTCCTTTAGGTTCATTTCTTTTTACTGACAGTATAAATTTAACTGATCTACTCACTCTTTTCATTTTGAATATCTTTTCTTTTTTACTTTCTTTTTATAACCTACCTATAAAATAATGTGAAATAAGTTTCCATTTTTATTTTGTGAATGTTGAATCCTATGATGTTGTCCTGTATATTTGTCTATTCCCGCCTCCTTTTTATTTCAGCTCATTTTTGCATACTATGTAACTGTGTTTATCTCTATGTGGAGCTTTTCTCCCCGGGCCTCTACTGAAAATGGAAATATATCCAGTTAGACTAGCCCGGTTAACAAATGTAAAATAAATAAAAATAAATAATAAATATGCAAGCTCTGTGTACACTGATTAAATCTGACAGCAGGCCATCTGAGTTACAGCTATAGAGGTCTACACTTCTAATGCAGGTTTTTATGGCCATGCACGCCTTTGGAACTTCCTACCACCTTCCATTCGCACCACCCCCAACCATTTTATACTTAAAAGATCTCTTCACTCACATCTAGTATCTCAATGGGAATGCTTTTGCTCCCACCCCACATAACTAACACTTGCAAACTCTATCTTCCTTCTTCCTCTGTTTCCTCCTGCAACTTTCCTTATTATTCACCCTAACTCATACATATTATTATTCCTACAATAATTGGAAAGAATACACTAGGCCACACTTCCTAAGTATTGCTTCCTAATACGTTATTACTTCTCAGTACTTTTGTGCATTGCTTCCTAGTACGTTATTATTTCTCAGTATTGTCATGAAATGCTTCCAAATATGTTATTATTTCTCAGTTCTTTTGTGCTAAATTTCCCTTTAGTCTGTATTACCTATTAATTTCATCACTAGACTGTATTCACTGTAGTTTTTGTTGTATTATTTGCAAATTGTTTTTTCTTGTATGTTTAACTTCTGTATAATGGTATAATTTGTACATCTAGTATGAATAACTAATGTAACCTACTTAGTTTTGGAGCTTTTCTCCCCAGGACTCCATTGAAAACAGGTTAATTTGGCCCAATGGACTATCCTGGCAAACCAGCTGCAGATAAATAAATAATGCAATCAGTTATTTATTTATTTATTTTATTTTACATTTGTTGACCAGGAGAGTCCGACTGGATACATGTCCATTTTCAGCAGAGGCCCGGAGAGAAAAGCTCCAAAGGATGTATAGAAAATTACATTTAGAAAAAAATACACTTATAGAGGAATAAGAATAAATAGATAGACTTACAAAGGGCAAAACGTGAGATACATTATAAGACTTACAATGGGCAAAACATATTAGTCAGTCATCTGGTTACATTGGAGCAATCATACATTGATACAGACATTAGTCAAGCATGTGTTTGAATAATAAATTACACAGTATCATAATTATTTTTGTCATCATGAATACATCATGAATACATAAGAGTACGGTACTGTTATTGATGACAACCTAAAACAGTATTGTAAAGAGATGATTTTAAATTTGGGGAGTGTGGTATTCAAACCCACAAGCAGTGGGTAAAGTAATACATTACTTTTCCTTTGGAATACAACATAATGCCAGCACTCTTTCCTTTTACACTTTATAGATACAGGTTCAGAATGATAATAAAACAATCTGCAACAGCTGTTGTGGTCCCTGGCAAATAGGTCATGTTTTAATGATAACAACCTGCAGCATGCTCTTATTGTCCTTGGTATATAGGTCATTTTATAATGATAATTTTCAGCATGCTCTTGTTGTCCCTGTAGGTTCATAGGTTCATACTAGGCTATCTGCCCTGAGGCAATTATAAGCCTAGCCCGATTCTGTATGGCTTACGCCACCCCTTGATTTGAGTATACTGTGCCCTTTAAGGTTTAGTTTACTGTGCCTCTGTCTAATAGTGACACAGGAGTAATCCCTGGGACAAACCTATGATCCCCCATCCACCAATCGAGATTCTTCTTGAAGAGATTCAGTGAGGTGCTCTGCCTCACATGAACTGGAATTCTATTCCAGAGCGAAGGGAGTCTCTGGGTTATGAACCTGTCCCTTCAGCAAGTTCTATTTATTTCTGTGCTGAGGTTCAAGTCCCTGGAGCGTGTGGCTCTAAGGGATTTAGATTTACTGAGGTGGAGCATGTCCATTAATTCTGGATTTGACATAGACGTCTGGATGTCAAACGTCATATACGTTTGGACATGACGTATGGCAGGCATAGATCGCCTCGAAGTAGGCGGTATGCAACTGAGTAGAGCTGGAGTTTTTTTAACCGAGCAGCATATGGCATCTGTTTGAGACCCTTGATCCTCTTGGTGAGATAGTTTTGGGGTCTTTCTAATTGCTGCAGGTGTTGGGTAAGGTACATTCCAAAAGGGGCATTGTATTCTATGATGGGCCTGATGAGGGATGAATAAAGGGGCACGATTACCTCTCTTGATCTAGATGTGAAACCCTTCGTGATGAGGTGGGCTATGTAGAAGGTCTTTCTAACCACTTTGGCAATGTGGTTTTCAAAGGAGAAATTGCTATCAACTTGGGTCCCCAGGTCCCTAATAACTTTCTCTGTACTTAATGGGTTTCCGCCTATGTGGTAATTTGTGGGCACATTGTTTTTGCCAAAGGGTATGACTATACATTTTTTGACATTTAGCTTTAGACCATGGCGCTGGCACTAGTTATCTGTCTCTGTGAGACCTTTTTGAAGGATGTTTGTGTCAGCTGGAGAGTTGATTATGGCACCCAATTTGCAGTCGTCTGTGAACTTGGTGAGCCATAGTCCTCCCACGTTTGCCTGTACCTCGGAAAAGTATATACCGAACAAAAGTGGTCCCAGGACAGAACCCTGTGGGATGCCACTTGTGACTGGTTTCGAGTCTGACATGGCTCCAGCAACTCTCACTCTGTGGGTTCTGTCTTTAAGCCACTTTGCAACCCATCTTGTGACATAGGGGTTTATATTTAAGCTGGCTAGCTTATCTATGATGCCCGAGTGGGGTATTGTGTCAAATGCCTTTGCAAGGTCCAGATAGGCTGTGTGGACTACCTTCCCTTCATCTATGGCTTTGGTGACTGTTTCAAAGAAGTCAACCAGGTTCAAAAGGCAGGATCTGCCCTTGACAAAGCCAAACTGGGTAGGATCTAGTGTCTGTAGGTCCCCAATGTCTTTGTTTATGAGCTCCATGATGATCCTCTCCATAGCCTTGCAGACTAAGCTAGTCAGGCTTATGGGGCGATAGTTTCCAGGGTCCGTAGAGGCTCCACCTTTGTGGAGTGGGACTACTGTTGCTGTACGCCATTCTGTGGGCACATATCCTGTAGTCAGGCTGAGATTGTGTAGCTGTTTTATTTGAGGGATTAGTTCCTCTTGGAGTTCATGTAGGACGCAACCTGGGATGCCATCTGGTCCCATGGAAGCAGTGTTTTTTGCTTTGGAGAGGGCAGCCTTCACCTGAGCATCAGAGATGTTTGGGAGGCAGCCCTCTGCTGGGATAGAAACTTGCTCTTTTGGGGGGGAGGGGGTGGAGAAGTTTGCACTGAACCTGTCTGCCAGGATATTGGTGATGTCTGTGGGTTCAGTGTATTTTTTGTCATTTAGAATCAACTCAAAACAAGTCTGTGAGTTGCATCCCAGGTTTCTACCATAACTGAAAAAAGCCTTATGATTCTCTTTGGTGTCCTGTGCAATTTTTCTCTCGAAGCTGGCCTTGGAGGATTTTATGAGGGATCGTAATTTTTTGCTAGTACTGATCAGAGATGCCTTCCCTATTAGGGATTTTGCTCTATCATGTAGTAGCTTCCTCCTTCTGTTGTACAGTTTATTTATGACAGGGGTCCACCAGACTGGATGCTTGCTTTTGGATGATTGGGTCTTGGTTTTGTTTGGGATAGCATGATCCATGCATTCCTGGAGATGTCCATAGAATGCATTTATATAGGATTCTGCAGTTTGGGCTGTAGTTTCCACTGGCCCTGGGGCCTTGAAGGATTCCACTTCAGTTTTGAGAAGTGAGAAGTTCGCTTTTGAGAAGTTTTTCACTGTGGTTTTCTGGGCTGGGGGTGGGGTCGGGATGTGGACATCCAGTGAGATTAATTTATGGTCTGATCTTACCAATGAGGGATATACTTCTGGTGTGGAGCATAGAGTCCCCATGTTGATAATGATCAGGTCTAGTATGTTGTCCCCTCTTGTGGGAGTGGTGACTAGTTGTTCCATAGCATTTGAGTTTATAATTTCCAGGAACCTTTGGGCTAAGGTGCTGGGGCTTGAGTAGTGCTCCCAGTCAATGTTTGGCTAGTTGAAGTTGTCCAGTATAATGGTGTTCGGAGAGATCTTCATGTTCTCCAATGTTTTCAGGAAAGCCGAGTGGGATTCCTGACTTTGAGAGGGTGGTCTGTAGGATGCTATAAACTGAAAAGCAGTCTTGCCCACTGTTAGTTGCACATGGATGGTCTCCGATACTTCGTGCAATGCCACTAACCTGGAGGTGTGGATATCCTTGATAAATATGGAAACTCCCCCTCCTTTTGTGATTCGGTCCGGGTTTTGGGGCCGAAAAGCATGATATGAGGTATAGCCGGGTAGTGCTGGGGTGCTCTCTGGAGCCTTGAACCAGGTTTCTGTCACTGCACAGATATCGATGTTCTTCATACTGAGGAGAGCTTCGAGTGTGTGCATCTTGAGGTTAAGACTTCTGGCATTTAGCAGCATTAACCTTAGTTTCTTGTTCCTTGTGCTGTCTATGAGGGTGGGTTTGACTTTTGAGCCTTGCCTAAAAAAGGCACTATGGGGGTGGCAAGAGCCTTTGCCAATATCCAAAAGCCCAGTGGTGACAGGTGCAAGCCGTCCCTAGCGCAGCAACATGGCTTGTCGAGCATGTCATCCCAGGCTGTCAGACACTGGATCCCCTTTGAATGACACCAAAATTTTAGCCAGTTGTTAAAATCGATCATTTTGTCTTTGTACTGTGGCATCATTCTAGGTGAGGGTAAGATGCTGTTCAAGGTCAGGGTCATACCAGCCTGGGCTACATGATCAGAGAGCTCCTCTATGTCTCTTCTCATGTATTCCAGGGAGGTACATCTCAGGTCATTCACACCAGCATGTACAATAACTGAGTCATATTTGTATTTGCTTTGGAGTGACCTGAGTTCTTGCGTTATGTGGCGGATCCTAGCACCCGACAGGCAGCTCACCGTGACCTTCTCTTTATTCAGCCTGGTGAGTGGGACATCAGTGTGTCTGACAATAGAGTCACCTATTACAAGAGTATCAGGTGTGTTATTCAGCCTTAAGGGCTGTGGCTGCTTGGCACACTGACTTTGTGGGCTATTTGTTGTACATGTTTTGTTTTGAGGTAGCGTTTGCTTGGATGTCTGCTTTGGAGGTATCTGTTGCTTAGGTAGATTTTTATTTAAAGCCTCCGAGTATGTTTTTGTGTATTTATGTGTTTGGTTCGCTGATGTGGTGGGACTATGTGATACTGGAATTGTGTTGTGTGTGGTTACCTTCTCCTCCTGACTGGTTACACCAGTTTTGAGATGAGAGAGCTCAGCCTCCAGTTTGGCTAAATAGTTGCATCTCTCACATATATTTGAACCTGTTTGGAGGAGAGGGTTGTCTGTGTACATGAGACAGTTGTAACATTGCCTCAAAATTCCCAGATTCACCAGCTGGACTGGAGAGGAAACCATTGACTGACCTTTGGACATGCTAGAGTAATATAGGGAAACTGAATTTAAGACAGACCAATAGGGGACAGGGTAATCGTAGAGAGTATAAGAGTAAGTAGTGCTTATGGTTTAATAGTGCTAACTTGTAGGATTACTTAATTGGACCAGTGAAGGGATCAACAGAGAGACTTCCCTTTAGCCCAAGCAATAAATGGCCTCACAGAAACTTACAAACAGTTCAAGAACAGCAAGCCTATAACTGAACTTTTTTTAATCTCAGAAAAGTGGGAAAAAAGCAAGAATTTTTTTTGTTTTTTTGTTTTTTTCAGAGATAGCAGAGGTTCACAAGTATTAACAAGTTATAACAGTGTAGTAAATGACCCTACACAAGAGTGCTAGGCCAAAGACAGATAAAATGCAAGTTTTGAGAAAAAAACGATTTTAAAATTAAGTGCAAACAGGAAATTCAGTAAACAGCTTTAGGTTGTGCTCTAAATACAGTTACTAATGCAGAAATCAAGTTTAACAAGCCAGAGAATGCTCAAAATAGGCAGCTATGCAGAAAAACAGCAAATAAACAGAGGAGAAATACTTAAAATCTCAAATGTGGCTCCTTTCTTCTCTCAGCTTTTTCTCCTCTTGGTGGGTGCTTCACCAACAGCCAACAAGCCTGAAAAGACACCAAAACCTTAAGGCATGGTGTTGTTGTCCCTGGTATATAGGTCATGTTATAAGGATAACAATCTGCAGCATGCTGTTGTTATCCCAGGTATATAGGTTACGTTATAATGATAACAACTTGCAGCACGCTCTTCTTGTCCCTGGTATATAGGTCATGTTATAATGATAATCTGCAGCATGCTCTTGTTGTCCATGGTATATAGGTCATGTTATAATGATAAGAATCTGCAGCACGCTCTTCTTGTCCCTGGTATATAGGTCATGTTATAATGATAATCTGCAGCATGCTCTTGTTGTCCCTGGTATATAGGTCATGCTATAAGGATAACAATCTGTACCATGCTCTTGTTGTCCCTGTTATATAGGTTATGTTATAATGATAACAATCTGCAGCATGCTCTTGTTGTCCTGGTATATAGTTCATGTTATAATGATAACAATCTGCAGTGTGCTCTGGGTGTCCCTGGTATATAGGTCATGTTATAATTATAACAATCTGCAGCATGCTCTTGTTGTCTCTGGTATATAGATAATGTTATAATGATAACAATTTGCACCATGCTATTGTGATCCTTCGTATATAGGTCATGTTATAATGATAACAATCTGTAGCGTGCTCTTGTGGTCCCTGGTATGTAGGCCATGTTATAATGGTAACAATCTGCAGCCTGCTCTTTTTGTCCCTGGTAAAGAGGTCATGTTATAATGATAACAATTTGCATCACACTCTTGGTGTCCCTGGTATATAGGTCTTGTTATAATGACAACAATCTGTAGCGTGCTCTTGTTGTCCCTGGCATGTAGGTCATGTTATAATGGTAACAATCTGCAGCCTGCTCTTTTTGTCCCTGGTAAAGAGGTCATGTTATAATGATAACAATTTTCATCACACTCTTGGTGTCCCTGGTATATAGGTCTTGTTATAATGACAACAATCTGCAGCATGATCTTGGTGTCCATGGTATATAGCTCATGTTATAATGATAATAATCTGCAGCGTGCTCTTGTTTTCTGGTATATAGGTCATGTTATAATCATAATCTGCAGCATGCACTTGTTGTCCCTGGTATATAGGTCATTTTATAATGATGACAATCTGCAGCATGCTCTTGTTGTCCTGGTATATAGTTCATGTTATAATGATAACAATCTGCAGCATGCTCTGTGGTCCCTGGTATATAGGTCATGTTATAATGGTAATAATCTGCAGTGTGATCTTGTGGTCCCTGGTATATAGATCATGTTATAATGATAACAATCTGCAGCATCCTCTTCTTGTCCCTGGTATATAGGTCTTGTTATAAAGATAATATGCAGCATGCTCTTGTTGTCCCTGGTATATAGGTCATGTTATAATGATAATAATCTGCAGCATGCTCTTGGTGTCCGTGGTATATATGTCATGTTATAATGATAATCTGCAGCATGCTCTTGTGGTCCCTGGTATATAGGTCATGTTATAATGTTATAATGATAGGAATCTGAAGCATGCTGTTGTGGTCCCTGATATATAGGTCATGTTCTAATGATAAAAATCTGCAGCTTGGTCTTGATGTATCTGGTATATAGGTCATGTTATAAAGATAACAATCTGCAGCATGCTTTTATTGTCCTAGTATATACAGTAAGTCATGTTATAATGATAATCTGCAGCATGCTCTAGTTGTCTCTGGTATATAGGTCATGTTATAATGATTACAATCTGCAGCATGGTGTTGTTGTTCCTGGAATATACATCATGTTATAATGATAACAATCTGCAGCATGGTGTTGTTGTCCCTGGTATATAGGTCACATTATAATGATAACAATCTCAGCATGCTCTTGTTGTCCTTGATATATAGGTCATGCTATAATGATAACAATCTGCACCATGTTGTTGTTGTCACTGGTATATAGGTCATGTTATAATGATAACAATCTGCAGCATGGTCTTGATGTATCTGGTATGTAGGTCATGTTTTTTTTTAAATCCTGTCCTGAGCATCCACAGCTCCTCTGTGCTGGCTTTGCAGTTTAGGCTGCTTGTTTTCACTTCCCGTAATCCATCCTAGGTGCTCCCTCCCTGCTTTAAACACAAAAGGAATACCTCTGGCCATCAACTGAAGACACCCTAAATTGGCCAGCTTGCCTGGTACTTAGAAAAATACTACTGAGAACCCCCCTCCAAACAAGATTGTGTAACTGTATATTGCCTAACACTAATTAAATGTACACTTGATGTACTATCTATAGAGTTAATCTGCCCTCCCGTGTGCGTGTTCTAGCAGCCTACTGCAGACCGTTTGCCCTCTCCCCCTCCTGTTATCACTACCCTAGAGTATATTTAAACCTAAGACTGGTCCAACTGTCCCTGCTGTTTCATATCTCTTTCTACCATTAGGTGGCAGCATCTACCAATATAAATCCTAGATATTCTTTATATTCCCAACAAGTTTTATTTTTTCGCACACAGTTGGTTATGAGTTAATATCCTTAGACTGTAAATATCCATCCCACCCCACCGCGAAACCACCCTTTGTAAAGGCAGCCTTCTTTTTCTGGCTGGAAATATTTAGCTCTTACCTTCCAACTACAATAATGCTTTATCCTGGTTCTCCAGCTATCTATCAGACAGATCACAGGCAGTTAAATGGAAGAATTACATCTCTTCCTTCCTACCTACCCCAACCGGAGTACCACAGGGATCCATCCTTGGGCCAATGCTTTTTAACATCTTCATCAATAACTTTCACACTGCTATTCCTGATGCTAAAATCATTCAATATGCAGACAATTCAACCTTCAAACCTCTCTGAATTGCTGACTAAAACCCAAACTGCCTTCTCAACAACTGAAAACTGGATGCACCAAAACCACCTCTCTCCCAATGCAAATAAATCAAAGATTTTACTATTCCCTCCCATAAAGACCCTCTCCTACAATAAAAACAACTTCAAAGTCTATAGTCAAATCAACTCACCTATAGAAGTAGTCCCCTCTGCCAAACTAATTGGCATCACTGTAGATGAACACCTCAAGTGTATTATTCATATTCAACAAAATATTAAGAAAACCCACCAAAAGCTAGGTATGCTGTATAGGAATAATCACTTTCTCTCCAACTCTACCAGGCAAACTCTGGCCTTGACTTATCTTCTTCCTTCCTTATGATACAGACCTCCCTCTCCTAACCAACCTGTCCTCCTCTATCACCTCTAAACTAGAAAACTGCTACAACAAAATCTCTAAATATGCCTCTAAATCTAAAAATACCACCCATCCCTGCCTAACCCTACAATCCCTGAATTGGCTTGAACTCCCAAACTACCTAGACTATCTCCATCTCACTACTGCACATAGACTCATATTTCACACAACAAAACATCCCACTCTAACTAACATCCTTTCCCCTTATACACCAAACAGAGCTCAGAGATCTGAATATCAGAACTTAATTACTATCCATAAACCTAAACGTCCTGCTGGCCAACTTCTCCTGTCTTTCTCACTAGGCAAAAAATGTAATCCCCCCCCCCCACACTAACAACCATATCAAACTCAGTAAACTTCAAAACCCAACTATTCAAACACCTGTCCACTAAATGGAAATGTACCTGCCTTCACCCAACCTAATTCAAGGGGGTTCTTGCTCTGGTTCCCAAGCTCTACAACTCTCATAGTTATCTTCCTATGAACCTATCTAAGCTGTCAACAATTTCTACAGCTTCTCTCTAAGCTCTCACCTCCTACAGCTATCCTCACACAGCCCAACCTTGTAAATATTGTAAATAGCATTCTACTGTTGATGTGTGCATGCAAAGCGTATTTACATTTTCTCTAAAGGTTTGTATGTAAACTGTTTCCACACCTAACCCATATCTGTTTTCGTCAAATGAAACTGTGTGATCACTACTTTCAAGCTTAACGAATTTGTTAACTATACATGATATTGAATGCATTTATGAGTAACTATTCAACATAAGATCTTTAATATTAACTATCATTTGTATCTAAATTGTATAATGCATCTTGAAGCTTTTCTCCCCGGGCCCCCATGGAAAATGGGACAATTTGGCCCAGTGGACTTCCCCGGTAATCAAATTGCAAATAAATAAATAAATAAACAAAAATGTTATAATGACAACAATCTTCAGCATGCTCTGGGTGTCCCTGGTATACAGGTCATGTTATAATGATAACAATCTGCAGTATGCTCTTGTCCCTGGTATATAGGACATGTTATAATGATTACAATCTGCAGCATGCTCTTGTTGTCCCTGGTATATAGGTCATGTTATAATGGTAATAATCTGCAGCGTGATCTTGTGGTCCCTGGTATATAGGTCATGTTATAATGATAACAATCTGCAGCGTGCTCTTGGTGTCCCTGGTATACAGGTCATGTTATAATGATAACAATCTGCAGTGTGCTCTTGTTGTCCCTGGTAGATAGGACATGTTATAATGATTACAATCTGTAGCATGCTCTTTTTGTCCCTGGTATATAGGTCATGTTATAATGATAATCTGCAGCATGATCTTGTGGTCCCTGGTATATAGGTCATGTTATAATGATAACAATCTGCAGCGTGCTCTTGTTGTCCCTGGTATATAGGTCATGTTATAATGATAACAATCTCAGCATGCTCTTGTTGTCCCTGGTATATAGGTCATGTTATAATGATTACAATCTGCAGTGTGCTCTTTTTGTCTCTGGTATATAGGTCATGTTATAATGATAACAATCTGCAGCATGCTCTTGGTGTCCCTGGTATATAGGTCATGTTATAATGATAACAATCTGCAGTGTGCTCTTGTTGTCCCTGGTATATAGGACATGTTATAATGATTACCATCTGCAGCATGCTCTTTTTGTCCCTGGTATATAGGTCATGTTATAATGATAACAATCTCAGCATGCTCTTGTTGTCCCTGGTATATAGGTCATTTAATAATGATTACAATCTGCAGCATTCTCTGGGTGTCCCTGGTATACAGGTCATGTTATATTCATAACAATCTGCAGCATGCTATTGTTCTCCTGGTATATAGGTCATGTTATAATGGTAATAATCTGCAGCGTGATCTTGTGGTCCCTGGTATATAGGTCATGTTATAATGATAACAAACTGCAGCATGCTCTTAGTGTCCCTGGTATATAGGTCATGTTATAATGATAACCATCTGCAGCATGCTCTTGTTGTCTCTGGCATACATGTCATGTTATAATGATAACAATCTGCAGCATGTTCTTGTTGTCCCTGGTATATAGCTCATATTATAATGATAACAATCTGCAGTGCACTCTTGTTGTCTCTGGCATACAGGTCATTTTATAATGATATCAATTTGCAGTGTGCCCGTGATGTCCCTGGTATATAGGTCACGTTATAGTAATAACAATCTGCACCATGCTCTTAGTATCCCTGGTATATAGGTCATGTTATAATCATAACACTCTGTAACATTCTCCTGCTGTCCTGGTATATAGGTCATGCTATAATGATAACAATCTGCAGCATGCTCTTGTGGTCACTGGTATATAGGCCATGTTATAATGATAACAATCTGCACCATGCTCTTGTTGTCACTGGTATGTGGGTCATTTACACAGACAACCCTCTCCTCCTACCACCCAACACTACAATCTGTGAGAGATGCACTTACATAGCCAAAATGGAAGCAAAGCTCTCTCCACCCAAGATTGTGCTAGACAGTCAAGAGGAGAAGGTTAACACCCACTCTACACCTCAAGCAACACATAGCCCTTCTAAACCCACACCACCAACACCCACATATAGCAACACTAAATCCACATATGCAGAGGCCCTTAACTGTAACCTGCCCAAGCAACAAGGACCTCTGAAGCTGAAATGCAAACATACAACAATCACAACCAAAGTGTCACATAGTTCACAACATCAGTGTGCCACCCAGCAACAGCCCCTAAGGCAAGACAACGTACCTAACACTTTAGTCATAGGTGACTCTATAGTCCAACACACTGATGTCCCACTCACCAGGTTGAACAAGAAGAAAATAACAGTCAGCTGCCTGTTGGGTGCCAGGATCAGCCACATAACACATGCACTCAAGTCACTCCACAACAAGTACAAATATGACTCTGTCATTGTCCATGTTGGAGTGAATGACTTGAGACGTACCTCTCTGGACTACATGAAAAGAGACATGGAAGAGCTCTCAGATCATGTGGCCCAGGCAGGTATGACCCTAGCCCTGAGTAACATCCTGCCTTTGCCCAGAATGATACCACAATATAAGGACAAAATGATTGACTTCAACAATTGGCTAAGCTTCTGGTGTCATTCAAAGGGGATCCAGTATCTGTCTGCCTGGGACGACGTGATCAACAGACCACAATGCTTTGCCAGAGATGGTCTGCACTTGTCGCCCCTGGGATTCAGGTTACTGGCTAAGTCTCTTACCACCCCTATAGTGCCTTTTTTAGGCAATGTTCAAAGGACAAAACCACCACCATAACAGGTACAAGCATGCAAAATCTGAAGGTAGTGCTACTCAATGCTAGATGTCTAAACCTCAAAATGCGCTCTCTCGAGGCACTCATAAAAATGGAGAACATCGATATCTGTACAGTAACTGAGACCTGGTTCAAGGCTCCAGAGAGCAACCCTGCAATACCAGGCTACAACTCTTACCACACATTTTGGCCACCAAACCAGGAATTAAACACTAAAGGTGGAGGAGTGTCAATATTCACCAAGGATATTCACACCACCAGGCTAGTTGCCCAACACAATGTGTCTGAAATTCTCCAGGTGCAACTACCACTAGGTAAGACTGCAATCCAAATTGTAGCTTGCTACAGATCCCCCATCATACCCCAAGACTCTCACTACACCTTTCTAAGCATACTGAAAAATGTTAAGATAGAACCAAACACCCTAATACTGGGTGATTTTAACTACCCTGCCATTAACTGGGAAAACTGCTCATGTACCAACACCTTTGCCCAACAGTTCTTGGAATTCATAAATTCCAATGCCCTGGATCAACTAATCCATAGTCCCACCAGTGGCTCCAATATCCTAAATCTGGTCATTGCCAACATGGGAAATCGATGCTCCACACCTATGGTCACTCCCTCGTTAGTCATGTCTGACCATAAGCTAGTAACCCTTAACATCCACATCCCACCCCCACCCCCCAGTAAGGAAACCTCCATAAAAAACTTCTCCAAAGCCAACTTCATGCTACTAAAGTCAGACGTGACAAACTTCATGACACCCATGCAGATGGCAACTGAAAGTTCAACTGCTGAATCCTACACTAAGGCACTGTATGAGCACATCCACTCATGTATGAATCGTGCCATCCCAAATAGAACCAAGATGCTCTCATCCAAAAAAGGCAAGCCAGTCTGGTGGTCCCCAGCCATAAACAAACTTTACAACAAAAGGAAGAAACTGTTGCAGAAAAGAGGAAAATCCCAGGATGCAAAAAACTCCCTTACCAACCTCAGTAAGAAACTGAGATCCCTCATAAAATCCTCCAAAGCTAGTTACAAAAATAAAATTGCCAAAGATTCCAAAGACAACCACAAGGCATTATATAGCTATGTCAAGAATCTAAATGGCAGTGCTCAGACATGCTCTGAGCTAAAACAGAATGACATTAAATATACTGATCCCAAGGATATTGCCAATATCCTGGCAGATCGATTCAGTGCCAACTTCACCTCCCTCTCACCCCCTAAATGGCCCATCTCAATACCGGAAGATTGCCAAATTCCGGTAATAATGGCCACACAGGTAAAAATGCACTCTCCAAAGCTAAGAATACAGCATCCATGGGACCAGATGACATCCTGGGCTGTGTATGACATGAACTACAATATGAACTGGCATCTCACCTAAGTGTCATGTTTAATCATAGCCTCACCTCAGGTTTCATGCCCATTGAGTGGCGCAGAGCTACAGATATCCCACTCCACAAGAGGGGATCCACCTTGGATCCCGGAAACTACTGTCCCATCAGTCTGATGAGCCTTATCTGCAAGGCCATGGAGCATATTATCATGTAACTTATAAACAAAGACATTGGCAACCTTCAAACACTGGACCCCACCCAACAGCCTATCTAGAACTTGCCAAGGCCTTTGGCACCAAAACCATCCAAACCATGAA
>NC_056732.1:1789108437-1789124231 GCF_019279795.1 Protopterus annectens
TGGCCATGTAGTATGAGCTGTACCTGCACATGCCATGTAGTATGAGCTGTACCTGCACATGCCATGTAGTATGAGCTGTACCTGTGCATGCCATGTAGTATGAGCTGTATCTGCACATGCCATGTAGTATGAGCTGTTCCTGCACATGCCATGTGGTATCAGCTGTACCTGCACATGCAATGTAGTATGAACTGTACCTGTACATGCCATGTAGTACGTGATATACCTGCATGTGCCAAGTAGTATGAGCTGTACCTGCACATGCCATGTAGTATGAGCTGTTCCTGCACATGCCTTGTAGTATCAGTTGTACCTAAACATGCCATGTAGTATGAGCTGTACCTGTATATGCCATGTAGTATGAGCTGCATATGCCATGTAGTCTGAACTGTACCTGCACATGACATGTAGTATGAGCTGTACCTGCACTTGCCATGTAGTATGACTTGTACCTGCACATGCCATGTAGTATCAGTTGTACCTACACATAATATGTAATATCAGCTGTACCTGCACATGCCATGTAGTATGAGCTGTACCTGCACAGGCCATGTAGTATGAGATATATCTGCATGTGCCATGTAGTATGACTTGTACCTGCACATTCTATGTAGTATGAGCTGTACCTGCACATGTATGTAGTTGTACCTGCACATGCCATGTAGTATGAGCTGTACCTGCACATGCCATGTAGTATGACTTGTACCTGCACATGCTATGTAGTATGAGCTGTACCTGCACATGCCATGTAGTATGAGATATATCTGCACATGCCATGCAGTAAGAGCTGTACTTGCACATGCCATGTAGTATGAGCTGTGCCTGTACATGCCATGTAACACAAGATATACCTGCACATGCCATGTAGTATGAGCTATACCTGCACATGCCATGTAGTATGAGCTGTACCTGCACATGCCATGTAGTATGAGTTGTACCTGAACATGCCATGTAGTATGAGCTGAACCTGGACATGCCAAGTAGTATGAGTTACACCTGCACGTGCCATGTAGTATGAGCTGTACCTGCACATGCCATGTAGTATGAGCTGTACCTGCACATGCCAAGTAGTATGAGCTGTACCTGCATATGCCATGTACTATGAGCTAGACCTGAGAAAGCCATGTAGTATGAGCTGTACCTGTACATGCCATGTAGTATGTGATGTACCTGCCATGTAGTATCAGTTGTACCTGTACATGCCATGTAGTATGTGATGTACCTGCCATGTAGTATCAGTTGTACCTGCACATGCCATGTGGTATGAGCTGTACCTGCTCATGCCATGTAGTATGAGCTGTACCTGCACATACCATGTAGTATGAGTTGCACATCCACATGCCATGTAGTATGAGCTGTACCTGCACATGCCATGTAGTATGAGATGTACCTGCATATTCCATGTAGTATGAGCTGTACCTGCACATGCTATTTAGTTTGAGCTGTTCCTGTACATGCCATGTAGTATCAGTTTTACCTGCACATGCCATGTAGTATGAGCTGTACCTGCACAGGCCATGTAGTATGAGCTGTACCTGTGCATGCCATGTAGTATGAGCTGTATCTGCACATGCCATGTAGTATGAGCTGTTCCTGCACATGCCATGTAGTATGAGCTGTTCCTGCACATGCCATGTAGTATGAGCTGTTCCTGCACATGCCATGTAGTATCAGTTGTACCTGCACATGTAGTATGGTATGAGCTGTACCTGCACATGCCATGTAGTATGAGATAAACCTGCACGTGCCATGTGGTATCAGTTGTACCTTCACATGCCATGTAGTATGAAAGGTACCTGCACATGCCATGTAGTACGAGATATACCTGCATGTGCCATGTAGTATGAGTTGTACCTGCACATACCATATAGTATGAGCTGTACCTACCTGCATATTCCATGTAGTATGAGCTGTACCTGCACATGCCATGTAGTTTGAACTGTACCTGTACATGCCATGTAGTATGTGATGTACCTGCACCTGCCATGTAGTATCAGTTGTACCGGCACATGCCATGTAGTATGAGCTCTACCTGCATATGCCATGTAGTATGAGATATATCTGCATGTGCCATGTAGAATGGGTTGTACCTGCACATGCCATGTAGTATCAGTTGTACCTGCACATGCCATGTAGTATGAGCTGTATCGGCACATGCCATGTAGTATGAGCTGTACCTGCACATGCCATGTAGTATGAGCTGCTCCTGCACATGCCATGTAGTATCAGTTGTACCTGCGCATGCCATGTAGTATGAGCTGTACCTGCACATGCCATGTAGTATGAGCTGTTCCCGCACATGCCTTGTAGTATCAGTTGTACCTGCGCATGCCATGTAGTATGAGCTGTACCTGCACATGCATGTAGTATGAGCTGTACCTGCACATGCATGTAGTATGAGATAAACCTGCACATGCCTTGTAGTATCAGTTGTACCTGCGCATGCCATGTAGTATGAGCTGTACCTGCACATGCCATGTAGTATGAGATAAACCTGCACGTGCCATGTAGTATGAGTTGTACCTGCACATGCCATGTAGTATGAGCTGTACCTGCACATGCCATGTAGTATGAGCTGTTCCTGCACATGCCATGTAGTATCAGTTTTACCAGCACATGCCATGTAGAATGAGCTGTACCTGTACATGCCATGTAGTATGAGTTGTACCTGCACATGCCATGTAGTATTAGCTGTACCTGCACATGCCACGTAGTATCAGTTTTACCTGCACATGCCATGTAGAATGAGCTGTACCTGCACATGCCATGTAGTATTAGCTGTACTTGTACATGCCATGTAGTATGAGATTTACCTGCACGTGCCATGTAGTATGAGTTGTACCTGCACATGCCATGTAGTATGAGCTGTACCTGCACATGCCATGTAGTATGAGATAAACCTGCATGTGCCATGTAGTATGAGCTGTTCCTGCACATGCCTTGTAGTATCAGTTGTACCTGCGCATGCCATGTAGTATGAGCTTTACCTGCACATGCCATGTAGTATGAGCTGTACCTGCACATGCCATGTAGTATGAGCTGTACCTGCACATGCCATGTAGTATGAGCTGTAACTGCACATGCCATGTAGTATGAGATGTACCTGCACATGCCATGTAGTATGAGATAAACCTGCACGTGCCATGTAGTATGAGTTGTACCTGCACATGCCATGTAGTATGAGCTGTTCCTGCAAATGCATTGTAGTATCAGTTGTACCTGCGCATGCCATGTAGTATGAGCTGTACCTGCACATGCCATGTAGTATGAGCTGTTCCCGCACATGCCTTGTAGTATGAGCTGTACCTGCATATGCCATGTAGTATGAGCTGTACCTGCACATGCCATGTAATTTGAACTGTACCTGTTCATGCCATGTAGTATGTGATGTACCTGCACATGCCATGTAGTATGAGTTGTACCTGCACATGCCATGTAGTATGAGCTGTACCTGCACATGCCATGTAGTATGAGATATACCTGCATGTGCCATGTAGTATGAGTTGTACCTGCACATGCCATGTAGTATGAGCTGTACCTGCACATGCCATGTAGTATGAGCTGTACCTGCATCCCATGTAGTATGAGCTGTACCTGCACATGCCATATAGTATGAGATGTAGCCATACATGCCCTGTAGTAAGAGATATACCTTGGCATGCCATGTAGTATCAGTTTTACCTGCACATGCCATGTAGTATGAGCTGTACCTGTGCATGCCATGTAGTATGAGCTGTATCTGCACATGCCATGTAGTATGAGCTGTTCCTGCACATGTCATGTAGTACGAGCTGTACCTCTGCATGCCAAGAAGTATGAGCTGAACCTGTACATGCCATGTAGTATGAGCTGTACCTGCACATGCCATGTAGTATGAGTTGTACCTGCACATGCCATGTAGTATTAGCTGTACTTGTACGTGCCATGTAGTATGAGCTGTACCTGCACATGCCATGTAGTATGAGCTATACCTGCACATGCCATGTAGTATGAGCTGTACTTGCACGTGCCATGTAGTATGAGCTGTACCTGCACATGCCATGTAGTATGAGCTGTACCTGCACATGCCATGTAGTATGAGCTGTACCTGCACATGCCATGTAGTATGAGCTGTACCTGCACATGCCATGTAGTATGAGCTGTACCTGCACATGCCATGTAGTATGAGCTGTACCTGCACATGCCATGTAGTATGAGCTGTACCTGCACATGCCATGTAGTATGAGCTGTACCTGCACATGCCATGTAGTATGAGCTGTACCTGCACATGCCATGTAGTATGAGCTGTACCTGCACATGCCATGTAGTATGAGCTGTACCTGCACATGCCATGTAGTATGAGCTGTACCTGCACATGCCATGTAGTATGAGCTGAACCTGGACATGCCAAGTAGTATGAGTTACACCTGCACGTGCCATGTAGTATGAGTTGTACCTGCACATGCCATGTAGTATGAGCTGTACCTGCACATGCCATGTAGTATGAGCTGTTTCTGCACATGCCATGTAGTATGAGCTGTATCTGCACATGCCATGTAGTATGAGCTGTTCCTGCACATGTCATGTAGTATCAGTTATACCTGCACATGCCATGTAGTATGAGCTGTATCTGCACATGCCATGTAGTATGAGATATTCCTGCATGTGCCATGTAGTATGAGCTGTACCTGCACATGCCATGTAGTATGAGCTGTTCCTGCACATGCCTTGTAGTATCAGTTGTACCTAAACATGCCATGTAGTATGAGCTGTACCTGTATATGCCATGTAGTATGAGCTGTACCTGCACATGCCATGTAGTATGAGCTGTACCTGCACATGCCATGTAGTATGAGCTGTACCTGCACATGCCATGTAGTATGAGATTCACCTGCACATGACATGTGTATATCAGTTGTACCTGCCCATGCTAAGTAGTATGAGATATACCTGCACATGCCATGTAGTACGAGCTGTACCTCTGCATGCCAAGTAGTATGAGCTGTTTCTGCACATGCCATTTAGTATCAGTTGCACCTGCGCATGCCATGTAGTATCAGCTGTACCTGCACATGCCATGTAGTATGAGCTATACCTGCACATGCCATGTAGTATGAGCTGTTCCTGCACATGCCATGTAGTATGAGCTGTTCCTGCACATGCCATGTAGTATGAGATATACCTGCACATGCCATGTAGTATGAGCTGTACCTGTACATGCCATGTAGTATGAGATATACCTGCACATGCCATGTAGTATGAGTTGTACCTGCACATGCCATGTAGTATGAGCTGTACCTGCACATGCCATGTAGTATGAGCTGTATCTGTACATGCCATATGGCATCAGTTGTACCTGCACATGCCATATAGTATGAGATGTAGCCATACATGCCCTGTAGTAAGAGATATACCTTGACATGCCATGTAGTATCAGTTGTACCTGCACTTGCCATGTAGTATGAGCTGTACCTGCACCTGCCATGTAGTATGAGATATACCTGCACATGCCATGTAGTATGACCTGTACCTGTACATGCCATCTAGTATGTGATGCACCTGCACCTGCCATGTAGTACCAGTTGTACATGCACATGCCATGTAGTATGAGCTGTACCTGTACATGCCATGTAGTATGAGCTGTTCCTGTACATGCTGTGTAGTATGAGTTGTACCTGCATATGCCATGTAGTATGAGCTGTACCTGCATATGCCATGTACTATGAGCTAGACCTGCACATGCCATGTAGTATGAGCTATACCTGTACATGCCATGTAGTATCAGTTGTAACTGCGCATGTCTTGTAGTATCAGCTGTATGTGCACATGCCATGTAGTATGACTTGTACCTGCACATGCTATGTAGCATGTGCTGTACCTGCACATGCCATGTAGTATGAGCTATTCCTGCATATGCCATCTAGTATCAGTTGTACCTGCACATGCCATGTATTATCAGCTGTTCCTGCACATGCCATGTAGTATGAGATATATCTGCACATGCCATGTAGTATGAGCTGCACCTGCACATGTCATGTAGTGTGAGCTGTACCTGCACATGCCATGTAGTATGAGCTGTACCTGCACATGCCATGTAGTATGAGCTGTACCTGCACATGCCATGTAGTATGAGCTACCTGCATGCCATGTAGCTGTACCTGCACATGCCATGTAGTATGAGCTGTACCTGCACATGCCATGTAGTATGAGCTGTACCTGATGCCATGTAGTATGAGCTGTACCTGCACGTGCCATGTAGTATGAGCTGTACCTGCACATGCCATGTAGTATGAGTTGTACCTGCACATGCCATGTAGTATGAGCTGTACCTGCACATGCCATGTAGAATGAGCTGTACCTGTACATGCCATGTAGTATGAGTTGTACCTGCACATGCCATGTAGTATTAGCTGTACTTGTACATGCCATGTAGTATGAGTTGTACCTGCACATGCCATGTAGTATGACCTGTATCTGCACATACCATGTAGAATGAGCTGTACCTGCACATGCCATGCAGTATAAGTTGTACCTGCACATGCCATGTAGTATGAGCTGTACTTGGACATGCCAAGTAGTATGAGTTACACCTGCACACGCCATATAGTATGAGTTGTACCTGCACATGCCATGTAGTATGAGCTGTACCTGCACATGCCATGTAGTATGAGCTGTACCTACCTACATGTGACATGTAGTATGAGCTGTACCTGCACTTGCCATGTAGTATGAGATATACCTGCATGTGCCATGTGGTATGAGCTGTTCCTGCACATGCCATGTAGTATGAGTTGTACCTGCATATGCCATGTAGTATGAGCTGTATCTGCACATGCCATGTAGTATGAGCTTTACTTGCACATGCCATGTAGTATGAGATATACCTGCACATGCCATGTAGTATGAGCTGGACCTGCACATGCCATGTAGTATGAGCTGTACCTGGACATGCCATATAGTATGAGCTGTACCTGCACATGCCATGTAGTATGAGTTGTACCTGCACATGCCATGTAGTATGAGCTGTACCTGCACATGCCATGTAGTATGAGCTGTTCCTGCACATGCCATGTAGTATCAGTTGTACCTGCACATGCCATGTTGTATCAGCTGTAACTGCACATGCCATGTAGTATGAGATATACCTGCACATGCCATGCAGTATGAGTTGAACCTGCACATGCCATGTAGTATGTGATGTACTTGCACCTGCCATGTAGTATCAGTTGTACCTGCGCATGCCATGTAGTATGAGCTGTACCTGCACATGCCATGTAGTATGAGCTATACCTGCACGTGCCATGTAGTATGAGCTGTACCTGCACATGCCATGTAGTATGAGCTGTTCCTGCACATGCCATGTAGTATGAGCTGTTCCTGCACCTGCCATGTAGTATCAGTTGTACCTGTACATGCCACAAATTATGAGCTGTACCTGCACATGCTATGTGCTATGAACTGTACCTGCACATGCCATGTGGTATCAATTGTACCTGCACATGCCATGTAGTATGAGCTGTACTTACCTACATGTGACATGTAGTATGAGCTGTACCTGCACATGCCATGTAGTATGAGCTGTACCTGCACATGCCATGTAGTATGAGTTGTACCTGAACATGCCATGTAGTATCAGCTGTTCCTATGCATGCTGTGTAGTATGAGTTGTACCTGCATATGCCATGTAGTATGAGCTGTACCTGCATATGCCATGTACTATGAGCTAGACCTGCAAAAGCCATGTAGTATGAGCTGTACCTGGACATGCCATATAGTATGAGCTGTACCTGCACATGCCATGTAGTATGAGCTGTTCCTGCACATGCCATGTAGTATCAGTTGTACCTGCACATGCCATGTAGTATGAGCTGTACCTGCACATGCCATGTAGTATGAGATATACCTGCACACGCCAAGTAGTATGAGCTGTACATGCACATGCCATGTAGTATGAAATGCATCTGCACATCCCATGTAGTATGAGTTGTACCTGCACATGCCATGTAGTATGAGCTGTACCTGCACATGCCATGTAGTATGAGCTGTTCCTGCACATGCCATCTAGTATCAGTTGTACCTGCACATGCCATGTATTATGAGCTGTACCTGCACATGCCATGTAGTATGAGCTATACCTGCACATGCCATATAGTATGAACTGTACCTGCACATGCCATGTAGTATGAGCTGTACCTGCACATGCCATGTAGTATCAGTTGTACCTGCACAGGCCATGTAGTATGAGCTGTACCTGCACATGCCATGTAGTATGAGATATACCTGCACATGCCATGTAGTATGAGATGTACCTGCACATGCCATGTAGTATGTACTGTACCTGTAAATGCCATGTAGTATTAGCTGCATCTCCACATGTCATGTAGTATGAGCTGTTCCTGCACATGCCATGTAGTATGAGCTGTACCTGCACATGACATGTAGTATGAGCTGTACCTGCATGTGCCACTTAGTATGAGCTGTACCTGCACATGCCATGTAGTATGAGCTGTTACTGCACATGCCATGTAGTATCAGTTATACCTGCACATGCCATGTAGTTTGAGCTGTACCAGCACAGGCCATGTAGGATGACCTGTACATGCCATGTAGTATGAGTTGTACCTGCACATGCCATGTAGTATTAGCTGTACTTGTACATGCCATGTAGTATGAGCTGTACCTGCACATGCCATTTAGTATGAGCTGTACCTGCACATACCATGTAGTATGAGCTGTACCTGCACATGCCATGTAGTATGAGCTGTACCTGCACATGCCATGTAGTATGAGCTGTACCTGCACATGCCATGTAGTATGAGCTGTACCTGCACATGCCATGTAGTATGAGCTGTACCAGTGCATGCCATGTAGTATGAGCTGTACCTGCACATGCCATGTAGTATGAGCTGTTCCTGCACATGCCATGTAGTATCAGTTGTACCTGCACATGCCATGTAGTATGAGCTGTACCTGCACATGCCATGTAGTATGAGATATACATGCACGTGCCATAAAGTATGAGCTGTACCTGCACATACCATGTAGTATGAGCTGTACCTGCACATGCCATTTAGTATGAGCTGTACCTGTACATGCCACGAACTATGAGCTGTACCTGCACATGCCATGTAGTATGAGCTGTACCTGCACATGCCATGTAGTATCAATTGTACCTGCACATGCCATATAGTATGAGCTATACCTGCACATGCCATGTAGTATGAGCTGTACCTGCACATGCCATGTAGTATGAGTTGTACCTGAACATGCCATGTAGTATGAGCTGTTCCTGTACATGCTGTGTAGTATGAGTTGTACCTGCATATGCCATGTAGTATGAGCTATACCTGTACATCCCATGTAGTATGAGCTGCACCTGCACATGTCATGTAGTGTGAGCTGTACCTGCACATGCCATTTAGTATGAGCTGTACCTGCACATGCTATGTAGTATGAACTGTACCTGCACATGCCATGTAGTTTCAGCTGTACCTGCACATGCCATGTAGTATCAGTTGTACCTGCACATGCCATGTAGTATGAGCTGTACCTGCACATGCCATGTAGTATGAGATATACCTGCATGTGCCATGTAGTATTAGTTGTACCTGCACATGCCATGTAGTATGAGCTGTACCTACCTACATGCAACATGTAGTTAGAGCTGTACCTGCATATGCCATGTAGTATGAGCTGTACCTGCACATGCCATGTAGTATGAGCTGTTCCTGCACATGCCATGTAGTATCAGTTGTACCTGCACATGCCATGTAGTATGAAATGTATCTGTACGTGCCATGTAGTATGAGCTGTACCTGCATGCCATGTAGTATGATCAGTTGTACCTGCACATGCCATGTAGTATGAGCTGTACCTGCACATTCTATGTAGTATGAGTTGTACCTGCATATGCCATGTAGTATGAGCTGTACCTGCACATGCCATGTAGTATGAGATATACCTGCATGTGCCATGTAGTATGAGTTGTACCTGCACATGCCATGTAGTATGAGCTGTACCTGCACATGCCATGTAGTATGAGCTGTACCTGCACATGCCATGTAGTATGAGCTGTTCCTGCACATGCCATGTAGTATGAGCTGTTCCTGCACGTGCCATGTAGTATGAGTTGTACCTGCACATGCCATGTAGTATGAGCTGTACCTGCACATGCCATGTAGTATGAGCTGTTCCTGCACATGCCATGTAGTATGAGCTGTACCTGCACATGCCATGTAGTATGAGCTGTACCTGCACATGCCATGTAGTATGAGCTGTACCTGCCATGTAGTATGAGTTGTACATGCCATGTGATATGAGCTGCAGCAGCACGTGCCATGTAGTATGAGTTGCGCCTGCACGTGCCATGTAGTATGAGCTGCACCTGCACATGTCATGTAGTGTGAGCTGCACCTGCACATGCCATGTAGTATGAGCTGTACCTGCACGTGCCATGTAGTATGAGCTGCACCTACACGTGCCATGTAGTATGAGCTGCACCTGCACATGTCATGTAGTGTGAGCTGTACCTGCACATGCCATGTAGTATGAGCTGCACCTGCACATGTCATGTAGTGTGAGCTGTACCTGCACATGCCATGTAGTATGAGCTGCACCTGCACATGTCATGTAGTGTGAGCTGCACCTGCACATGCCATGTAGTATGAGCTGTACCTGCACGTGCCATGTAGTATGAGCTGCACCTGCACATGTCATGTAGTGTGAGCTGTACCTGCACATGCCATGTAGTATGAGCTGTACCTGCACCTGCCATGTAGTATGAGCTGCACCTGCACATGTCATGTAGTGTGAGCTGTACCTGCACATGCCATGTAGTATGAGCTGTACCTGCACATGCCATGTAGTATGAGCTGTACCTGCACATGCCATGTAGTATGAGCTGTACCTGCACATGCCATGTAGTATGAGCTGTACCTGCACATGCCATGTAGTATGAGCTGTACCTGCACATGCCATGTAGTATGAGCTGTACCTGCACATGCCATGTAGTATGAGCTGTACCTGCACATGCCATGTAGTATGAGCTGTACCTGCACATGCCATGTAGTATGAGCTGTACCTGCACATGCCATGTAGTATGAGCTGTACCAGTGCATGCCATGTAGTATGAGCTGTTCCTGCACATGCCATGTAGTATCAGTTGTACCTGCACATACCATATAGTATGAGCTGTACCTGCACATGCCATGTAGTATGAGCTGTACCTGCACGTGCCATGTAGTATGAGCTGCACCTGCACGTGCCATGTAGTATGAGCTGCACCTGCACGTGCCATGTAGTATGAGCTGTACCTGCACATGCCATGTAGTATGAGCTGTACCTGCACATGCCATGTAGTATGAGATATACCTGCATGTGCCATGTAGTATGCGCGGTACCTGCACATGCCATGTAGTATGAGCTGCACCTGCACATGTCATGTAGTGTGAGCTGTACCTGCACATGCCATGTAGTATGAGCTGTACCTGCACCTGCCATGTAGTATGAGCTGTACCAGCACATGCCATGTAGTATGTGCTGTACCTGTACATGCCATGTAGTATGAGTTGTACCTGCACATGACATGTATTTATCAGTTGTACCTGCCCATGCTATGTAGTATGAGATATACCTGCACATACCATGTAGTACGAGCTGTACCAACGCATGCAAAGTAGTATGAGCTGTTCCTGCAAGTGCCATTTAGTATCAGTTGTACCTGCGCATGCCATGTAGTACCAGCTGTACCTGCACATGCCATGTAGTATGGGCTGTACCTGCAGATGCCATGTAGTGTGAGCTGTACCTGCACATGCCATGTAGTATGAGCTGCACCTGCACATGTCATGTAGTGTGAGCTGTACCTGCACATGCCATGTAGTATGAGCTGTACCTACACATGCCATGTAGTATGAGCTGTACCTGCACATGCCATGTAGTATGAGCTGTACCTGCACATGCCATGTAGTATGAGATATACCTGCATGTGCCATGTAGTATGAGTTGTACCTGCACATGCCATGTAGTATGAGCTGTACCTGCACATGCCATGTAGTATGAGCTGTACCTGTATATGTCATGTAGTATGAGCTGTACCTGCACATGCCATGTAGTATGAGCTGCTCTTGCACATTCCATGTAGTATGACTTGTACCTGCACATGCTATGTAGTATGAGCTGTACCTGCACATGCCATGTAGTATGAGCTGTTCCTGCACATGCCTTGTAGTATCAGTTGTACCTGCGCATGCCATGTAGTATGAGCTGTACCTGCACATGCCATGTAGTATGAGCTGTTCCTGCACATGCCATGTAGTATCAGTTGTACCTGCACATGCCACGTAGTATGAGTTGTTCCTGCACATTCTATGTAGTATGAGCTGTTCCTGCACGTGCCATGTAGTATGAGTTGTACCTGCACATGCCATGTAGTATGAGCTATACCTGTACATGCCATGTAGTATGAGATAAACCTGCACGTGCCATGCAGTATGAGGTGTACCTGCACATGCCATGTAGTTAGAGCTGTACCTGCACATGCTATGTAGTATGAGCTGTACCTGCACATGCCATGTAGTATGAGCTGTACCTGCACATGCCAAGTAGTATGAGATATACCTGAATGTGCCATGTAGTATGGTATCAGTTGTACCTGCACTTGACATGTAGTATGAGCTGTACCTGCACATGCCTTGTAGTATGAGTTGCACCTGTGCATGCCATGTAGTATGAGCTGTACTTGCACATGCCATGTAGTATGAGATAAACCTGCACATGCCATGTAGTATGAGTTGTACCTGCACATGACATGTAGTATGCAATGTAGCCATACATGCCATGTAGTAAGATATATACCTGCACATGCCATGTAGTATCAGTTTTACCAGCACATGCCATGTAGAATGAGCTGTACCTGTACATGCCATGTAGTATGAGTTGTACCTGCACATGCCATGTAGTATTAGCTGTACTTGTACATGCCATGTAGTATGACATATACCTGTATGTGCTATGTTGTACCTGCACATGCCATGTAGTATGAGCTGTACCTGTGCATGCCATGTAGTATGAGCTGTATCTGCACATGCCATGTAGTATGAGCTGTTCCTGCACATGCCATGTAGTATGAGCTGTTCCTGCACATGCCATGTAGTATGAGTTGTACCTGCACATGCCAAGTAGTATGAGCTGTATCTGCACATGCCATATAGTATGAGCTGTACCTGCATGCCATGTAGTATGAGCTGTACCTGCACATGCCATGTAGTATGAGCTGTACCTGCACATGCCATGTAGTATGAGCTGTACCTGCACATGCTATGTAGTATGAGCTGTACCTGCACATGCCATGTAGTATGAGCTGTACCTGCACATGCCATGTAGTATGAGCTGTACCTGCATGCCATGTAGTATCACTGTACCTGCACATGCCATGTAGTATGAGCTGTACCTGCACATGCCATGTAGTATGAGATATGCCATGTAGTATATACCTGCACATGCCATGTAGTATGAGCTGTACCTGCACATGCCATGTAGTATGAGCTGTACCTGCATGCCATGTAGTATGAGCTGTACCTGCACGTGCCATGTAGTATGAGTTGTACCTGCACATGCCGTGTAGTATGAGCTGTACCTGCACATGCCACGTAGTATGAGCTGTACATGCCATGTAGTATGACTTGTACCTGCACATGCTATGTAGTATGAGCTGTACCTGCACATGCCATGTAGTATGAGATATATCTGCACATGCCATGTAGTATGAGTTGTACCTGCACATGCCACGTAGTATTAGCTGTACCTGCACATGCCATGTAGTATGAGCTGTACCTGCACATGCCATGTAGTATGAGCTGTACCTGCACATGCCATGTAGTATGAGCTGTACCTGTGCATGCCATGTAGTATGAGCTGTATCTGCACATGCCATGTAGTATGAGCTGTTCCTGCACATGTCATGTAGTATCAGTTATACCTGCACATGCCATGTAGTATGAGCTGTACCTGCACATGCCATGTAGTATGAGATATACCTGCACGTGCCATGTAGTATGAGTTGTACCTGCACATGCCATGTAGTATGAGCTGTATCTGCAAATGCTATGTAGTTTGAACTTTTCCTGCAAATGCCATGTAATATCAGTTTTACCTACACATGCCATATAGTATGAGTTGTACCTGCACATGCCATGTAGTATGAACTGTACCTGTACATGCCATGTATTATGAGCTGTACACCTGCCATGACATGCCATGTAGTATGAACTGTACCTACACATGCCATGCAGTATGAACTGTACCTGCACATGCCATGTAGTATCAGTTGTACCTGTGCATGCCATGTAGTATGAGCTGTACCTGCACATGCCATGTAGTATGAGATAAACCTGCACATGCCTTGTAGTATCAGTTGTACCTGCACATGCCTTGTAGTATGAGCTGTTCCTGCACATGCCATGTAGTATGAGCTGTACCTGCACATGCCATGTAGTATGAGCTGTACCTGCACATGCCATGTAGTATGAGCTGTTCCTGTACATGCCATGTAGTATGAGTTGTACCTGCACATGCCATGTAGTATGAGCTGTACCTGCACATGCCATGTAGTATGAGATATACATGCCATGTAGTATGAGCTGTACCTGCACATGCCATCTAGTATCGATTGTACCTGCGCATGCCATGTAGTATGAGCTATTCCTGCACATCCCATGTAGTATCAGTTGTACCTGCACATGCCATGTAGAATGAACTGTATCTGCACATGCCATGTAGTATGAGATATACCTGCATGTGCCATGTAGTATGACTTGTACCTGCACATGCTATGTAGTATGAGCTGTACCTGCACATGCCATGTAGTATGAGCTGTACCTGCACATGCCATGTAGTATGAGCTGTTCCTGCACATGCCATGTAGTATCAGTTGTACCTGCACATGCCATGTAGTATCAGCTGTACCTGCACATGCCATGTAGTATAAGATATACCTGCACATGCCATGTAGTATGAGCTGTACCTGCACATGCCATGTAGTATGAGCTGTTCCTGCACATGCCATGTAGTATGAGCTGTACCTGCACATGCCATGTAGTATGAGCTGTACCTGCACATGCCATGTAGTATGAGCTGTCCCTGCACATGCCATGTAGTATGAGTTGTACCTGCACATGCCATGTAGTATGAGCTGTACCTGCACATGCCATGTAGTATGAGCTGTTCCTGCACATGCCATGTAGTATGAGCTGTACCTGCACATGCCATGTAGTATGAGCTGTTCCTGCACATGCCATGTAGTATCAGTTGTACCTGCACATGCCATGTAGTATGAGCTGTACCTGCACATGCCATGTAGTATGAGATAAACCTGCACGTGCCATGTAGTATGAGTTGTACCTGCACATGCCATGTAGTATGAGCTGTACCTGCATATGCCATGTAGTATGAGCTGTACCTGCATATGCCATGTAGTATGAGCTGTACCTGCACATGTCATGTAGTTTGAACTGTACCTGTACATGCCATGTAGTATGTGATGTACCTGCACCTGCCATGTAGTATCAGTTGTACCTGCACATGCCATGTAGTATGAGCTTTACTTGCACGTGCCATGTAGTATGAGCTGTACCTGCACATGCCATGTAGTATGAGCTGTACCTGCACGTGCCATGTAGTATGAGCTGTACCTGCACATGCCATGTAGTATGAGCTGTAACTGCACATGCCATGTATTATGAGCTGTACCTGCACATGCCATGTAGTATGAGCTGTACCTGCACATGCCATGTAGTATGAGCTGTACCTGCACATGC
>NC_056732.1:1789124731-1789159731 GCF_019279795.1 Protopterus annectens
GTTGTCCCTGGCATATAGGTAATGTAATAAGGATGACAATCTGCAGTGTGCTCTTGTTGTCCCTGGTATATAGGTCATGTTATAATGATAATCTGCAGTGTGCTCTTGTTGTCCCTGGTATGTAGGTCATGTTATAATGATGACAATCTGCAGCATGCACTTGTCATCCCTAATATATAGGTCATGTTATAATGATAACAATCTCAGCATGCTCTTGTTGTCCCTGGTATGTAGGTCATGTTATAATGGTAATAATCTGCAGTGTGATCTTGTGCTCCCTGGAATATAGGTCTTGTTATAATGATATCAATCTGCAGCATGCTCTTGGTGTCCCTGGTATATAGGTCATGTTATAATGATAACAATCTGCAGTGTGATCTTGTGGTCCCTGGTATATAGGTCATGTTATAATGATAACAATCTGCAGCGTGCTCTTGGTGTCCCTGGTATATAGGTCATGTTATAATGATAACAATGTGCAGCATGCTCTTGGTGTCCCTGGTATATAGGTCATGTTATAATGATAACAATCTGCAGTATGCTCTTGTTGTCCCTGGTATATAGGTCATGTTATAATGATAACAATCTGCAGCATGCTCTTGTTGTCCCTGGTATATATAGGTCATGTTATAATGATACCAATCTGCAGCGTGCTCTTGGTGTCCCTGGTATTTAGGTCATGTTATAATGATAACAATGTGCAGCATGCTCTTGTTGTCCCTGGTATATATGTCTTGATATAATGATAACAATCTGCAGCATGCTCTTGTGTTCCAGGGTATGTAGGTCATGTTATAATGATAACAATCTCAGCATGCTCTTGTTGTCCCTGGTATATAGGTCATGTTATAATGATAACAATCTGCAGAATGCTCTTGTTGTCCCTGGTTTAAACGTCATGATATAATGATAACAATCTGCAGCATGCTCTGGGTGTCCCTGGTATACAGGACATGTTATAATGATAACAATCTGCAGTGTGCTCTTGTTGTCTCTGGCATATAGGTAGTGCTATAAGGATAACAATCTGCAGCATGCTCTGGATGTCCCTGGTATATAGGTCACGTTATAATCATAAGAATCTGCACCATGCTCTTGTTGTCCCTGGTATGTAGGTCATGTTATAATGACGACAATCTGCAGCATGCACTTGTCATCCCTGATATATAGGCCATGTTATAATGATAACAATCTCAGCATGCTCTTGTTGTCCCTGATATGTAGGTCATGTTATAATGGTAATAATCTGCAGTGTGATCTTATGGTCCCTGGTATATAGGTCATGTTATAATGATAACAATCTACAGCGTGCTCTTGGTGTCCCTGGTATATAGGTCATGTTATAATGATAACAATCTGCAGTATGCTCTTGTTGTCCCTGGTATATAGGACATGTCATAATGATTACAATCTGCAGCATGCTGTTTTTGTCCCTGGTATAAAGGTCATGTTAAAATGATAATCTGCAGCGTGATCTTGTGGTCCCTGGTATATAGGTCATGTTATAATGATAACAATTTGGAGAACTCTCTTGTTGTCAATGGTATATAGGTCATGTTATAATGATGACAATCTGTAGTGTGCTCTTGTTGTCCCTGGTATGTAGGTCATGTTATAATGATGACAATCTGCAGCATGCACTTGTCATCCGTGATATATAGGTCATGTTATAATGATAACAATCTCAGCATGCTCTTGTTGTCCCTGGTATGTAGGTCATTTTATAATGCTAATAATCTGCAGTGTGATCTTGTGGTCCCTGGTATATAGGTCATGTTATAATGATAACAATCTGCAGCATGCTCTTGGTGTCCATGGTGTATAGGCCATGTTATAATGATAACAATCTGCAGTATGCTCTTGTTGTCCCTGGTATATAGGTCATGTTATAATGATAATCTGCAGTGTGCTCTTGTTGTCCCTGGTATGTAGGTCATGTTATAATGATGACAATCTGCAGCATGCACTTGTCATCCCTGATATGTAAGTCATGTTATAATGATAACAATGTGCAGCGTGCTCTTGGTGTCCCTGGTATATAGGTCATATTATAATGATAACAATGTGCAGCATGCTCTTGTTGTCCCTGGTATATATGTCTTGATATAATGATAACAATCTGCAGCATGCTCTTTTGTTCCAGTGTATGTAGGTCACATTATAATGATAACAATCTCAGCATGCTCTTGTTGTCCGTGGTATATATGTCTTGATATAATGATAACAATCTGCAGCATGCTCTTGTGTTCCAGATTATGTAGGTCACGTTATAATGATAACAATATCAGCATGCTCTTGTTGTCCCTGGTATATATGTCTTGATATAATGATAACAATCTGCAGCATGCTCTTGTGTTCCAAGGTATGTAGTAGGTCACATATTGATAATACAATCAGCATGCTCTTGTTGTGCCTGGTATGTAGATCGTGTTATAATGATTACAATCTGCAGCATGCTCTTTTTGTCCCTGGTATATAGGTCATGTTATAATGATAACAATCTGCAGCGTGCTCTTGGTGTCCCTGGTATATAGGTCATGTTATAATGGTAATAATCTGCAGTGTGATCTTGTGGTCCCTGGTATATAGGTCATGTTATAATGATAACAATCTGCAGCGTGCTCTTGGTGTCCCTGGTATATAGGTCATGTTATAATGATAACAATGTGCAGCATGCTCTTGTTGTCCCTGGTATATATGTCTTGATATAATGATAACAATCTGCAGCATGCTCTTGTGTTCCAGATTATGTAGGTCACATTATAATGATAACAATATCAGCATGCTCTTGTTGTCCCTGGTATGTAGATCGTGTTATAATGATAACAATCTGCAGCGTGCTCTTGGTGTCCCTGGTTTATAGGTCATGTTCTAATGACAACAATCTGCAGAATGCTCTTGTTGTCCCTGGTTTAAACGTCATGTTATAATGATAACAATCTGCAGCATGCTCTTGGTGTCCCTGGTATACAGGACATGTTATAATGATAACAATCTGCAGTGTGCTCTTGTTGTCCCTGGCATATAGGTAATGCTATAAGGATAACAATCTGCAGCATGCTCTGGTTGTCCCTGGTATATAGGTCATGTTATAATCATAACAATCTGCAGCATGCTCTTGTTGTCCCTGGTATATAGGTCACGTTATAATGATAATCTGCAGTGTGCTCTTGTTGTCCCTGGTATATAGGTCATTTTATAATGATAACAATCTGCAGCATGCTCTGGGTGTCCCTGGTATACAGGTCATGTTATGATAACAATCTGCACCATGCTCTTGTGGTCCCTGGTATGTAGGTCATGTTATAATGATAACAATTTGGAGAACTCTCTTGTTGTCCATGGTATATAGGTCATGTTATAATGATGACAATCTGCAGCATGTGTTTGTGGTCCCTGGCATATAGGTAATGTAATAAGGATGACAATCTGCAGTGTGCTCTTGTTGTCCCTGGTATATAGGTCATGTTATAATGATAATCTGCAGTGTGCTCTTGTTGTCCCTGGTATGTAGGTCATGTTATAATGATGACAATCTGCAGCATGCACTTGTCATCCCTGATATATAGGTCATGTTATAATGATAACAATCTCAGCATGCTCTTGTTGTCCCTGGTATGTAGATCGTGTTATAATGATTACAATTTGCAGCATGCTCTTTTTGTCCCTGGTATATAGGTCATGTTATAATGATAACAATCTGCAGAATGCTCTTGTTGTCCCTGGTTTAAACGTCATGATATAATGATAACAATCTGCAGCATGCTCTGGGTGTCCCTGGTATACAGGACATGTTATAATGATAACAATCTGCAGTGTGCTCTTGTTGTCTCTGGCATATAGGTAGTGCTATAAGGATAACAATCTGCAGCATGCTCTGGATGTCCCTGGTATATAGGTCACGTTATAATCATAAGAATCTGCACCATGCTCTTGTTGTCCCTGGTATGTAGGTCATGTTATAATGACGACAATCTGCAGCATGCACTTGTCATCCCTGATATATAGGCCATGTTATAATGATAACAATCTCAGCATGCTCTTGTTGTCCCTGATATGTAGGTCATGTTATAATGGTAATAATCTGCAGTGTGATCTTATGGTCCCTGGTATATAGGTCATGTTATAATGATAACAATCTACAGCGTGCTCTTGGTGTCCCTGGTATATAGGTCATGTCATAATGATAACAATCTGCAGTATGCTCTTGTTGTCCCTGGTATATAGGACATGTCATAATGATTACAATCTGCAGCATGCTCTTTTTGTCCCTGGTATATAGGTCATGTTATAATGATAATCTGCAGCGTGATCTTGTGGTCCCTGGTATATAGGTCATGTTATAATGATAACAATTTGGAGAACTCTCTTGTTGTCAATGGTATATAGGTCATGTTATAATGATAATCTGCGGCATGCTCTTGTGTTCCAGGGTATGTAGGTCACGTTATAATGATAACAATCTCAGCATGCTCTTGTTTTCCCTGGTATATATGTCTTGATATAATGATAACAATCTGCAGCATGCTCTTGTGTTCCAGCGTATGTAGGTCACGTTATAATGATAACAATCTCAGCATGTTCTTGTTGTCCCTGGTATATATGTCTTGATATAATGATAACAATCTGGAGCATGCTCTTGTGTTCCAGGGTATGTAGGTCACGTTATAATTATAACCATCTCAGCATGCTCTTGTTGTCCCTGGTATGTAGATCGTGTTATAATGATAACAATCTGCAGCGTGCTCTTGGTGTCCCTGGTATATAGGTCATGTTATAATGATAACAATCTGCAGTGTGCTCTTGTTGTCCCTGGTATATAGGTAATGCTATAAGGATAACAATCTGCAGCATGCTCTGGTTGTCCCTGGTATATAGGTCATGTTATAATCATAACAATCTGCAGCATGCTCTTGTTGTCCATGGTATATAGGTCACGTTATAATGATAATCTGCAGTGTGCTCTTGTTGTCCCTGGTATATAGGTCATTTTATAATGATAACAATCTGCAGCATGCTCTGGGTGTCCCTGGTATACAGGTCATGTTATGATAACAATCTGCACCATGCTCTTGTGGTCCCTGGTATGTAGGTCATGTTATAATGATAACAATTTGGAGAACTCTCTTGTTGTCCATGGTATATAGGTCATGTTATAATGATGACAATCTGCAGCATGTGTTTGTGGTCCCTGGCATATAGGTAATGTAATAAGGATGACAATCTGCAGTGTGCTCTTGTTGTCCCTGCTATATAGGTCATGCTATAATGATAATCTGCAGTGTGCTCTTGTTGTCCCTGGTATGTAGGTCATGTTATAATGATGAACATCTGCAGCATGCACTTGTCATCCCTGATATATAGGTCATGTTATAATGATAACAATCTCAGCATGCTCTTGTTGTCCCTGGTATGTAGGTCATGTTATAATGGTAATAATCTGCAGTGTGATCTTGTGCTCCCTGGAATATAGGTCATGTTATAATGATAACAATCTACAGCGTGCTCTTGGTGTCCCTGGTATATAGGTCATGTTATAATGATAACAATCTGCAGCATGCACTTGTCATCCCTGATATATAGGTCATGTTATAATGATAACAATCTGCAGTGTGCTCTTGTTGTCCCTGGTATATAGGATATGTTATAATGATAACAATCTGCAGTATGCTCTTGTTGTCCCTGGTATATAGGTCATGTTATAATGATAATAATCTCAGCATGCTCTTGGTGTCCCTGGTATATAGGTCATGTTATAATGATAACAATCTGCAGTATGCTCTTGTTGTCCCTGGTATATAGGTCTTGTTATAATGATAATCTGCAGTGTGCTCTTGTTGTCCCTGGTATGTAGGTCATGTTATAATGATGACAATCTGCAGCATGCACTTGTCATCCCTGATATATAGGTCATGTTATAATGATACCAATCTGCAGCGTGCTCTTGGTGTCCCTGGTATTTAGGTCATGTTATAATGATAACAATGTGCAGCATGCCCTTGTTGTCCCTGGTATATATGTCTTGATATAATGATAACAATCTGCAGCATGCCCTTGTGTTCCAGGGTATGTAGGTCACGTTATAATGATAACAATCTCAGCATGCTCTTGTTGTCCCTGGTATATATGTCTTGATATAATGATAACAATCTGCAGCATGCTCTTGTGTTCCAGGGTATGTAGGTCACGTTATAATGATAACAATCTCAGCATGCTCTTGTTGTCCCTGGTATGTAGATCGTGTTATAATGATTACAATCTGCAGCATGCTTTTTTTGTCCCTGGTATATAGGTCATGTTATTTATTTTATTTTTATTTTACATTTGTTGACCGGGCTAATCTAGCTGGAAGAATTTCCATTTTCAGTAGAGGCCCGGGGAGAAAAGCTCCACAAAGTAAGATACATTCTAAGAAGAAGTAAAAAAAGTTTACACACACAAATTGTTATATAAAATGTACTAACAGTACTAATAATAATGAACATCTAAGAGTTAGTAATAGAGTTAGCAAGTAAAAACATATAAAAATAAAAATAAAAGATAACACTCTTATGTGTAAAATACTAGTACAGGAGTTAGTTACTAAGACTACTCCATGCAGTTCAATTCTCAATTAACAAGTAGTGACAAAAGAATTGATTGGATTTATATGGAAAGGCGCAAGGGTAAGGGGAAATAAAGAGGATGGGAATAAGGGTTTTGTTGGGTAGTAATAGAGATAGACTAATCAGGTTTATGACAGGAGCAAAGGTCATGATAACAATCTCCAGCATGTTCTGGGTGTCCCTGGTATACAGGACATGTTATAATGATAACAATCTGCAGTTTCCTCTTGTTGTCCCTGGTATATAGGTCATGTTATAATGATAACAATCTGCAGAATGCTCTTGTTGTCCCTGGTTTAAACGTCATGTTATAATGATAACAATCTGCAGCATGCTCTGGGTGTCCCTGGTATACAGGACATGTTATAATGATAACAATCTGCAGTGTGCTCTTGTTGTCCCTGGTATATAGGACATGTTATAATGATTACAATCTGCAGCATGCTCTTTTTGTCCCTGGTATATAGGTCATGTTATAATGATAACAATCTCAGCATGCTCTTGTTGTCCCTGGTATATAGGTCATGTTATAATGGTAATAATCTGCAGTGTGATCTTGTGGTCCCTGGTATATAGGACATGTTATAATAATTACAATCTGCAGCATGCTCTTTTTGTCCCTGGTATATAGGTCATGTTATAATGATAACAATGTGCAGCATGCTCTTGTTGTCCCTGGTATATATGTATTGATATAATGATAACAATCTGCAGCATGCTCTTGTGTTCCAGGGTATGTAGGTCACGTTATAATGATAACAATCTCAGCATGCTCTTGTTGTCCCTGGTATGTAGATCGTGTTATAATGATTACAATCTGCAGCATGCTCTTTTTGTCCCTGGTATATAGGTCATGTTATAATGATAACAATCTGCAGAATGCTCTTGTTGTCCCTGGTTTAAACGTCATGATATAATGATAACAATCTGCAGCATGCTCTGGGTGTCCCTGGTATACAGGACATGTTATAATGATAACAATCTGCAGTGTGCTCTTGTTGTCTCTGGCATATAGGTAATGCTATAAGGATAACAATCTGCAGCGTGCTCTGGATGTCCCTGGTATATAGGTCACGTTATAATCATAACAATCTGCAGCATGCTCTTGTTGTCCCTGGTATGTAGGTCATGTTATAATGATGACAATCTGCAGCATGCACTTGTCATCCCTGATATATAGGCCATGTTATAATGATAACAATCTCAGCATGCTCTTGTTGTCCCTGATATGTAGGTCATGTTATAATGGTAATAATCTGCAGTGTGATCTTGTGGTCCCTGGTATATAGGTCATGTTATAATGATAACAATCTGCAGCGTGCTCTTGGTGTCCCTGGTATATAGGTCATGTTATAATGATAACAATCTGCAGTATGCTCTTGTTGTCCCTGGTATATAGGACATGTCATAATGATTACAATCTGCAGCATGCTCTTTTTGTCCCTGGTATATAGGTCATGTTATAATGATAATCTGCAGCGTGATCTTGTGGTCCCTGGTATATAGGTCATGTTATAATGATAACAATTTGGAGAACTCTCTTGTTGTCAATGGTATATAGGTCATGTTATAATGATGACAATCTGCAGTGTGCTCTTGTTGTCCCTGGTATGTAGGTCATGTTATAATGATGACAATCTGCAGCATGCACTTGTCATCCCTGATATATAGGTCATGTTATAATGATAACAATCTCAGCATGCTCTTGTTGTCCCTGGTATGTAGGTCATGTTATAATGCTAATAATCTGCAGTGTGATCTTGTGGTCCCTGGTATATAGGTCATGTTATAATGATAACAATCTGCAGCATGCTCTTGGTGTCCCTGGTATATAGGTCATGTTATAATGATAACAATCTGCAGTATGCTCTTGTTGTCCCTGGTATATAGGTCATGTTATAATGATAATCTGCAGTGTGCTCTTGTTGTCCCTGGTATGTAGGTCATGTTATAATGATGACAATCTGCAGCATGCACTTGTCATCCCTGATATGTAGGTCATGTTATAATGATAACAATCTGCAGCGTGCTCTTGGTGTCCCTGGTATATAGGTCATATTATAATGATAACAATGTGCAGCCTGCTCTTGTTGTCCCTGGTATATATGTCTTGATATAATGATAACAATCTGCAGCATGCTCTTGTGTTCCAGGTTATGTAGGTCACGTTATAATGATAACAATATCAGCATGCTCTTGTTGTCCCTGGTATATATGTCTTGATATAATGATAACAATCTGCAGCATGCTCTTGTGTTCCAAGGTATGTAGGTCACATTATAATGATAACAATCTGCAGTGTGCTCTTGGTGTCCCTGGTTTATAGGTCATGTTCTAATGACAACAATCTGCAGAATGCTCTTGTTGTCCCTGGTTTAAACGTCATGTTATAATGATAACAATCTGCAGCATGCTCTTGGTGTCCCTGGTATACAGGACATGTTATAATGATAACAATCTGCAGTGTGCTCTTGTTGTCCCTGGCATATAGGTAATGCTATAAGGATAACAATCTGCAGCATGCTCTGGTTGTCCCTGGTATATAGGTCATGTTATAATCATAACAATCTGCAGCATTCTCTTGTTGTCCCTGGTATATAGGTCATGTTATAATGATAATCTGCTGTGTGCTCTTGTTGTCCCTGGTATATAGGTCATTTTATAATTATAACAATCTGCAGCATGCTCTGGGTGTCCCTGGTATACAGGTCATGTTATGATAACAATCTGCACCATGCTCTTGTGGTCCCTGGTATGTAGGTCATGTTATAATGATAACAATTTGGAGAACTCTCTTGTTGTCCATGGTATATAGGTCATGTTATAATGATGACAATCTGCAGCATGTGTTTGTGGTCCCTGGCATATAGGTAATGTAATAAGGATGACAATCTGCAGTGTGCTCTTGTTGTCCCTGCTATACAGGTCATGTTATAATGATAATCTGCAGTGTGCTCTTGTTGTCCCTGGTATGTAGGTCATGTTATAATGATGACAATCTGCAGCATGCACTTGTCATCCCTGATATATAGGTCATGTTATAATGATAACAATCTCAGCATGCTCTTGTTGTCCCTGTTGTGTAGGTCATGTTATAATGGTAATAATCTGCAGTGTGATCTTGTGCTCCCTGGTATATAGTCCTTGTTATAATGATAACAATCTGCAGCATGCTCTTGGTGTCCCTGGTATATAGGTCCTGTTATAATGATAACAATCTGCAGTATGCTCTTTTTGTCCCTGGTATATAGGTCATGTTATAATGATAATCTGCAGTGTGCTCTTGTTGTCCCTGGTATGTAGGTCATGTTATAATGATGACAATCTGCAGCATGCACTTGTCATCCCTGATATATAGGTCATGTTATAATGATAATCTGCAGCGTGCTCTTGGTGTCCCTGGTATATAGGTCATGTTATAATGATAACAATGTGCAGCATGCTCTTGTTGTCCCTGGTATATATGTCTTGATATAATGATAACAATCTGCAGCATGCTCTTGTGTTCCAGGGTATGTAGGTCACGTTATAATGATAACAATCTCAGCATGCTCTTGTTGTCCCTGGTATATATGTCTTGATATAATGATAACAATCTGCAGCATGCTCTTGTGTTCCAGGGTATGTAGGTCACGTTATAATGATAACAATCTCAGCATGCTCTTGTTGTCCCTGGTATATATGTCTTGATATAATGATGACAATCTGCAGCATGCTCTTGTGTTCCAGGGTATGTAGGTCACATTATAATGATAACAATCTCAGCATGCTCTTGTTGTCCCTGGTATGTAGATCGTGTTATAATGATTACAATCTGCAGCATGCTCTTTTTGTCCCTGGTATATAGGTCATGTTATAATGATAACAATCTGCAGCGTGCTCTTGGTGTCCCTGGTATATAGGTCATGTTATAATGGTAATAATCTGCAGTGTGATCTTGTGGTCCCTGGTATATAGGTCATGTTATAATGATAACAATCTGCAGTGTGCTCTTGGTGTCCCTTGTATATAGGTCTTGTTATAATGATAACAATGTGCAGCATGCTCTTTTTGTCCCTGGTATATATGTCTTGATATAATGATAACAATCTGCAGCAGGCTCTTGTGTTCCAGGGTATGTAGGTCACGTTATAATGATAACAATCTCAGCATGCTCTTGTTGTCCCTGGTATATATGTCTTGATATAATGATAACAATCTGCAGCATGCTCTTGTGTTCCAGGGTATGTAGGTCACGTTATAATGATAACAATCTCAGCATGCTCTTGTTGTCCCTGGTATATATGTCTTGATATAATGATAACAATCTGCAGCATGCTCTTGTGTTCCAGGGTATGTAGGTCACGTTATAATGATAACAATCTCAGCATGCTCTTGTTGTCCCTGGTATGTAGATCGTGTTATAATGATAACAATCTGCAGCGTGCTCTTGGTGTCCCTGGTTTATAGGTCATGTTATAATGATAACAATCTGCAGAATGCTCTTGTTGTCCCTGGTTTAAACGTCATGTTATAATGATAACAATCTGCAGCATGCTCTTGGTGTCCCTGGTATACAGGACATGTTATAATGATAACAATCTGCAGTGTGCTCTTGTTGTCCCTGGTATATAGGTCATTTTATAATGATAACAATCTGCAGCATGCTCTGGGTGTCCCTGGTATACAGGTCATGTTATGATAACAATCTGCACCATGCTCTTGTGGTCCCTGGTATGTAGGTCATGTTATAATGATAACAATTTTGAGAACTCTCTTGTTGTCCATGGTATATAGGTCATGTTATAATGATGACAATCTGCAGCATGTGTTTGTGGTCCCTGGCATATAGGTAATGTAATAAGGATAACAATCTGCAGCGTGCTCTAGATGTCCCTGGTATATAGGTCATGTTATAATGATAACAATCTGCAGCGTGCTCTTGTTGTCCCTTGTATATAGTTCATGTTATGATAACAATCTGCACTATGCTCTTGTGGTCCCTGGTATGTAGGTCATGGTATAATGGTAACAATTTGCACCATGCTCATGTTGTCCCTGGTATATAGGTCATTTTATAATGGTAACAATCTGCAGCATGCTCTGCGTGGCCCTGGTATACAAGTCATGTTATAATGATAACAATCTGCAACATGCTGTTGTTTTCACTGGTATATAGATCATGTTATAATAATTACAATCTGTACCATGCTCTTGTTGTCCCTGGTATATAGGTCATGTTATAATGGTAACAATCTGCAACATGCTCTTGGTGTCCCTGGTATATAGGACATGTTATAATGGTAACAATCTGCAACATGCTCTTGGTGTCCCTGGTATATAGGTCATGTTATAATGATAACCATCTGCAGCAAGGTCTTGTTTTCCCTGGCATATAGGTAATGTTTTCTGCGCAACTCAAAAACAAAACCACAAACTGATAAATACCACCGTTGCAGGTCGCTGCACCTCTAAAAAGCTCCTAGTAATCCAGAGGTTATATTCAGGACTCCTAATAATCCAAAATATGTCTGTAAAGAATGCCAATAAACGAAAATACCAAACAGGAGTTTTATTAATCTTAAAATCAAGCTTTTCGTCGGGGCTCTGCACCAACTTCTTCAGAAAGCAAACTAACAACAAAGAATAATACATCTGTCCCATTATTTAAGCATCATTTGATTTAAGCATCAGCTGATTTAAGTATATTTTCTGCATTTTTTTGTGGTTATATAATTTGGACTGATTCCTCAGATCTAGCTCTGTTGAAACTGTCTTGTGTGTGTCTCTGAAGCTCTGCAGTAGTTGTTAGACTGCTTTGAAATTCCTTTAAGTGTTAATTAGCTTGGGGGGTTTCTGATAACATTAAAACCTGTGTTGGTTGCATTTCTTGTAATCATTTTAAATCGAGTTGCTTGCTACTGAGATTTGTCTGCATACATCAACTTGACATAAGCTGATTTAAGTATATTTTCTGCATTTTTTTGTGGTTATATAATTTGGACTGATTCCTCAGATCTAGCTTTGTTGAAACTGTCTTCCCCACCCCCTCCCTGTTCTTGGTTGTAGTTTAAATTTGGTGGCTTTTGCAGTGCCCACCCCACTGTAAATTTTGATCTAGGACACTCCCCCAGTCCCATCTCTTTACCGCATTCTATCTAATAAACCCTTTCTGCACTTGATTTTAGTCCTTTTTAATTTAATTACATTTTTTTTCAAACTGTTTGTGGACTAATATTGCTACATACTCAAGTGTGCCAGCTTGCACTGCATGTGAATTGTTTTTACTACTGTTTTTGCTACTTTTCTGAAAAAAAAAAAAAAAAAATCTGCTTTTACTGTATTTGTGTTTCTTCCTAATTTATTTTGCTTTTGCGTCATCTTAAAAGTACTCAGTTGTATTTATTACTTCTTGGTGCAACTCATTCTAAGCCTTTTAGTTTAAGTACTTGGGCTTCAGACCAGTTGTTTTACATTAAGAAGGTTTGTGGTCTGCACTGTAGTGGTAGGACACGTAGCTTACATCCTTCTAAGTTGGGAACTGCTGATTGAGGGCTCAGTGTCAGTTATTCTAAAAGTGTATTAATTCTGGTTTAAGCACTTGGACTTCAGGCCAGTTATTTTACATTAAAATGGTTTGTGGTCTGCACTCTTGTGGGAGGAGAGGCTGGACTCTGCCCTTCTGAGCTTGGAATTTCTGGTTAAAAACTTATAGTGCCTGCATATTTGAACTGCTTCTTACTGAAATTGGTACACCTTGTTTGCTGTAGCGTAGACTAGATACAGGCCTGCTGAATCTAGCTTTGTTTGTATAACTTGAGCACTAATCCAGGCATTCTTCAAAGTATTCAATTGTATTTATTACTGCTTGGTAGTAACTTTATTAAAGTGTAGCTGTCATTCTAAGTCTTTTGGATTAAGCACTTGGGCTTCAGACCAGTTGCTTTACATTAGGAAGGTTTGTGGCCTGCACTGTGGTGGCAGGACAGGTGGCTTACATCCTTCTAAGTTGGGAACTGCTGATTGACGGCTCAGTGTCTGTTATTCTAAAAGTGTATTAGTTCTGGTTTCAGCACTTGGGCTTCAGGCCAGTTATTTTACATTAAGAAGGTTCGTGGTCTGCACTCTTGTGGGAGGAGAGGCTGGACTCTGCCCTTCTGAGCTGGGAATTTCTGGTTAAAGGCTTATAGTGCCTGCATATTTCAACTGTTTCTTACTGAAATTGGTACACCTTGTTTGCTGTGGCATAGACTAGATCCAGGCCTGCTGAATCTAGCTCTGTTTGTATATGTGTTGTTTGTTTGCTTGTTATTTCTCTGAAACGCTATTACCACCTAAAACACGACTTTTCAGCACTTCTGTGGATCCCTAGTGATATCTGCATTGCTTACTGTACTCATTTCCTTGTTTCACTTTAAAGAAAGTTGCTGTTTGTCATTTTTGCATTTAAGTTACCTGTAACACATTGCATTTAAGTTACCTGGCACTTGCTCACTAAAGGCACTTGCTCACTAAAGCAATTATATAAGTCAGCACTAAAAAATTAAAAGCACTACACTCTCACAAAGTCCTCTTGAGTACCTTGTTCCCCATTGGCCCTTTTTTTTTCCAATTATAAGGGAATTCCCAATACTATTCTAGCATGTCCAAAGGTCAGTTGTCAATCTTCTCTCCTGTCCAGCTGGTGAATCTGGGAATCTTGAGGCAATGTTACAACTGTCTCATGTACACAGACAACCCTCTCCACCTCCCAATAAATTCCAACACATGTGAGAGATGCATCCATATAGCCAAACTGGAGGCTAAGCTCTCTCAACTCAGTACTGGCGTAACCAGTCAGGAGGAGAAGGAAACCACACTCAGTACAATTCCAGTCTCACATAGACCTACCACGACAGCACACCAAACACACAAATACACAAAAACATACTCAGAGGCTCTAAATAAAAATCTGCCTAAGCAGCAGAGACCTCCAAAGCAGACACCCAAGCAACCGCTACCCCAAAACAAAACACGTGCAACACATAGCTCACAAAGCCAGTGTGCTGGACAGTCACAGCCCTTAAGGCTAAACAACACACCTGATACACTTGTAATAGGTGACTCTATCATCAGGCACACTGACGTCCCGCTCACCAGGCTGAACAAGGAGAAGGTCACGGTGAGCTGCCTGTCGGGCGCTAGGATCCGCCAGATAACACAAGCACTCAGGTCACTCCAAGGCAAGTACAAATATGACTCAGTCATTGTCCATGCTGGTGTGAATGACCTGAGATGTACTTCCCTGGACTACATGAAAAGAGACATAGAGGAGCTCTCTGAGCATGTGGCCCAGGCCGGTATGACCCTGAACTTGAGTAGCATCTTACCCTCACCAAGAATGATGCCACAATATGAAGACAAGATGATCAATTTCAACAATTGGCTTAATTATTGGTGTCATTCAAAGGGGATCCAATGCCTATCAGCCTGGGATGACATGCTCGACAAGCCACGATGCTTCCCTAGGGACGGCTTTCACCTGTCACCCCTGGGCTTTCGGATATTGGCAAAGGCTCTTGCTACCCCCATAGTGCCTTTTTTAGGCAAGGCTCAAAAGACAAACCCACCTCCATAGGTATCACAAGGGATAAGAAACTAAGAGTAATGCTACTCAATGCCAGAAGTCTAAACCTCAAAATGCACGCACTCGAAACTCTCCTTAGCATGGAGAAAATCGATATCTGTGCAGTAACAGAAACCTGGTTCAAGGCTCCCGAGAGTACCCTAACACTACCAGGTTACACCTCATATCATGCTTTTCGGCCCCAAAACTTGGACCGACCCACAAAAGGGGGGGGAGTATCAATGTTCGTCAAATATACCCACACTTCCAGGTTGGTGGCACAGCACGAAGCATCAGAGACTATCCATGTGCAACTAACAGTGGGTAAAACTGCCTTCCAGTTTATAGCCTTCTACAGACCACCCTTCCTAACCCAGGAACCCCACTCAGCCTTCATGAGAACACTGGAAAATATGAAGGTCTCTCCAAACACCATTATATTGGGTGACTTCAACTACCCAAACATAGACTGGGAGCATTACTCTAGCTCCAACACCCTAGCCCAAAGGTTCCTAGAATTTATAAACTCAAATGCTATGGAACAACTTGTTACCACTCCCACAAGAGGGGAAAACATACTGGACCTGATCATCACCAACATGGGGACTCTATGCTCCAGACCAGAAGAGTATCCCTCACTGGTAAGATCAGACCATAAACTTATCTCACTGGATGTTCACATCCCGACACCACCCCCTGCCCAGAAAACCACAGTGAAAAACTTCTCTAAAGCAAATTTCACACTCCTCAAAACTGAGGTGGAATCCTTCAAAGCCCCCGGGCCTGTGGAAAATATGGCCCAGACCGCAGAATCCTTTATAAACACATTCTATGAACACCTTCAGGAATGCATGGATCATGCAATCCCAAATAAAACCAAGACCCAATCCTCCAAAGCCAGACGTCCTGTCTGGTGGACCCCAGCCATAAACAAACTATACAATAGAAGGAGGAAGCTACTAAATGATAGAGCAAAATTCCAAAAAGGGAAGGCATCTCTGATCAGTATTAGCAAAAAACTACGGGCACTCATAAAATCGTCTAAGGCCAGCTTCGAGAGAAAAATTGCACAGGACACTAAGGATAATCACAATGCTTTTTTTAGTTATGTTAGGAACCTGGGTGGTAATTCCCAGATATGCTCAGAATTAGTCCAAAATGACAAAAAATACACCGAACCCACAGACATTGCTAACATCCTAGCTGACAGGTTCAGCGCAAACTTCTCTCCCCCTCCCCACCAAAAGGGCAAATATCTATTCCAGCAGAGTGCTGCCCCCCTGACATCTCAGATGCTCAGGTAAGAGCCGCCCTCTCCAAAGCAAAAAACACAGCATCAATGGGACCAGACGGTGTCCCGGGCTGCGTCCTACATGAACTCCAGGAAGAGCTAAACCCAAACATGAAACTACTGTTCAATCTCAGCCTTACTACAGGATATGTACCCAAAGAGTGGCGTACAGCAACTGTGGTCCCTCTCCACAAAGGTCTTGCCTCAACGGATCGTGGAAACTATCGCCCCATAAGCCTGACTAGCTTGGTCTGCAAAGCTATGGAAAGGATAATCATGGACCTCATAAATAAAGATATTGGGGACCTACAGACACTGGATCCTACCCAGTTCGGCTTTGTTAAGGGCAGATCCTGCCTCTTAAACCTGGTTGATTTCTTTGAAACAGTCACCAAGGCCATTGACGAGGGGAAGGTGGTCCACACAGCCTACCTGGACCTCGCAAAAGCCTTCGATACAATACCCCACTCGGGCATTATAGATAAGCTCACCAGCTTAAATATAAACCCCTATGTCACTAGATGGGTTGCAAACTGGCTCAAGGACAGAACCCACATGGTTAGAATTGCTGGAGCCATGTCAGACTCCAAACCAGTTACAAGTGGCATCCCACAAGGCTCAGTCCTGGGACCTCTCTTGTTCAGTATATATTTCTTGGAGGTACAGGCCAACACAGAAGGACTGTGGCTGACCAAGTTCACAGATGACTGCAAACTGGGCACCATAATTGACTCTCCAGCCGACACAAGCATCCTCCAAAAGGGCCTCATAGAAACAGACAACTGGTGCCAGAGCCATGGCCTCAAGCTAAACGCCAAAAAGTGTATAGTCATCCCCTTTGGCAAAAACAAAGTGCCCACAAATTACCACATAGGTGGTAATCCATTAAGTACAGAAGAAGTAATTAGGGACCTGGGGACCCAAGTTGATAGCACTCTCTCATTTGACAACCACGTGGCCAAAATGGTTAGAAAAACATTTTATATAGCCCACCTAATCATGAAGGGATTCACATCTAGATCAGGGGAGGTCATCGTGCCTCTTTACTCATCCCCCATCAGGCCCATAATTGAGTACAATGCCCCTTTTGGGATGTACCTTACCAGACACCTACAGCAACTGGAAAGACCCCAAAAGTACCTCACCAAGAGGATCAAAGGGCTCAAACAGATGCCATATGCTGCCCGGTTAAAGAAACTCCAGCTCTACTCAGTGGCATACTGCCTGTTCAGAGGCGATCCGTGCCTGACGTATAAAGCCATGTCCAACCCGAAATTAATGGACATGCTGCACCTCATAAAATCCAAATCCTATCGAGCTACACGCTCGAGAGACTTGTACCTCAGCACTGAAATAAATAGGACATGCTGGAGAGACAGATTCATAACCCAGAGGCTCCCTTCACTCTGGAATAAAATCCCAGTCCAGGTTAGGCAGAGTCCCTCATTATATGTTATTAGATATTATTTGTTATTAGATATTATTTGTATATGTTGATTTATTCTGATAAAGTTTTGTTTTAGTCTTACTATAGTAGTACTGTAGAGGAGCTTTTCTCCCCGGGCCTCCACTGAAAATGGACATGTATCCAGTTGGACTAGCCCGGTTAACAAATGTAAAATAAAATAAAAAATAAATAAATTAACTCTCTTCAAGAGGAATCTTGATGAGTGGATGGGAGATCGTAGGTTTACCCCGGGTATCACTTCTGTCACTGTTAGACAGAGGCACAGTATACTAACCTCAAAAAAAGGGCATAGCAAAATTAATTTAAAATGGGTGGCGAAAGCCAAACACATTCTGGCTAGGCTTATAAATGCCCTAGGGCAGATAGCCTAGTATGAACCTATGAACCTATGAACCTAATCATAGCTCCACTCAAACACTCCCCCTTGTGGACACACCTGAAAATTGCACATCAATGCACTTAAAAACTTAACCACAGAAAAACTGTGCATCACCATTTGTATAAGATCAACATGACCAGCCCTGAATATTTGTAATCAAACTAATACTCTAAATTTATGCCACCAACATAGCATGTATACAATCTTAAATACCTGGTAGACACTATAAACACACAAGTGGTAAACCCAGGAAAAGTATATTTGTGTAGCGCCTGTTTTAAAAAAGCCATGTAAATAAATCAAAATGCCATTCAGATGGTAACACAACTCGATGGAAGACTACAAACCATGAGTTGATATAAAATATACAAAATACATCTATGAGTATACCTTGGAAATGTATGTTTAACATTATTATGCTGTTATCATAACCATCTGATAATAGTAGTGGTATTAGTAGCAAAAAAAAAAAGTAAGTTATAGATTATATATTGATTGTATATTGTGTGTAGCGGCCTGTACTAGGAGGCTGACGTCCCTTACATAAAAGACTATTCTGATGAACGATCAAACTACACATCCCCCGCTTAAAATAATGGATCACAATGTAACCATTGATAAAGACATTAAAAAATAAAACCAATAATAACAAAGTAGCACTAAACCATTTTAACAATCAAAAAACGAAGAAAGAAACAATTCCCATAAAATAGCTAAAAAGGTGGTCATTCCTGAGGGGATTAAATCAGTCTAAGAAGCTTCACCTAACTAGGCTTCTCAGTTTAAGAAAGCAACTAATAGAAAGCATGCTGTTTAGTTCAGGTAGGTGGTAATCTTCCAATTTGAGTTGCCACATCAACTCCTTGCATTCAAGTCTCAGAGAATCAGGACCTCCTGTGCCTCCATCACAAAGTTGGTCAATCACCAAAAATGAAAATTCATGACCTGGGTTGTCTAGAATGTGTTTAGCCAGTGCATTGTCTACTTTCCCCTTCTTGATGGCATATAAGTGTTCATATAACCGTTCTTGTAGCTTCCTGTCGGTCTTGCCAACATAGAAGCCAGGGCAAACAGATCACTGGGCCAAATACACCACCTGATTGCTAGCACAATTGAATCTTCCTTGAATAAGAAACTTCCTGTCCTTAATGGTAAAGACTGTGCTTGCTTTAACATATCTGCAGTACCTGCACATGTTACACTTGTACATCCCAGATCTGGGGGAGGTACCAGATATTTTAGACTCCAAAATATTTTTGATGTTAAGGCCCCTTTTGAAAGTGACCTTAGGGTACAATGCCAGCCCAGGTACTCCTGTTGACTCAGTGGTTAATAAAAAACAATTCTTCAATGTCCAGAGTGCAGGCCAATATGTCAGAACATGCAGCCCTGTGGGATGAATTAGTCCAAAATTTCAATGGAATTGGGCAAATCACTCACAGCTACAACCAGGTGCGACACAGAGCCAATGACATAATTCATGTTGCAAGGAGGCATGCTGCTGAAGTGGCACATGATCATCAGGTCACCAGTGGTGGGCCTGCAGCAGAATAACATCTCACCACCACCGAGGAATACCTGGCAAACATTCTGACACAGGACAGCTCCCAGCAGTCTATTAGCCAATATGTTCTGGATATGGGTGCCATTCCTGCATCTCAGGAGGAGCTTCCAGGTAGGCTTTGTTCGATCATCAGTCGAATATTGTTGCATTTATTCTGTAATAGTGTTTACAGTTTGTATGTGTATCAGTTTGTTTTTTGGGGGGGGGTATTTAATATAACTCCAGTTTTAAGGTAATTTAGAGGTTGTCAGCCACATTCTTGTTAACATTACAGTTACTGTAGATATACATTATTGAAAGTATTGCCTCCTGTTATACTGGCCTCCTGCAGTTGGTAAGCAGAATACATTTACGTCAGTACTGTAGATATATTCCAATATATCTGATAAAGTGTCATCTCAGGCCTGATGTATGGATTGCTGTACTGACTGCATACTGCAGAGTGTCCAGATATGTTACTCATACCTCTGGATATTTAAGATCATAGTGATTGAGTTGCAAACTATTGACAAGTCATTAAAGATTGGAGACATTAAATAATGACAGAGATCTCACATTCAGACTGCATAACCATCAGGAATGTCACGGTGAAGCAGTACCTGTTATTCTATCACTTTTCTAGATTTGTAAGGACAATATGTCACAATGGTACCTATTCTCGGGCCTTTGCCCACCCATTATTTATGCTTTGTCCACATTTCATGCTCTAAGAGGGAGAGTGGTACAAATGTCTGTAATAGTGACAGCAGTGTAAATTGCCTAACATATATTGCAGCATAGTAGTGCAGGTATTAATGTATTCCTGTTTTCCTTCCTTTTATCACAGGTAAATATGGAGGTTGGTCTGTGTCCCCTATGCCACCTAATGTCAGTGTCTCATCAGACTCTGATGATGATGGTGGCCAAAGTGAGGCACAGCTAGGGGTTGCAGAGGGTGAATCTGACACAGACGCTGACATCCAGCAAGATCCCCCTCATTATTACTAAACACAGCCTGCACATACCCCGTCCACTGAGGCCATAGATATTGGACAGTTGTTGGGTAAGGACATTCACCAGTAAAGTGTGGCTACTGCATTTTCAGTGACTGCTGACACTGGCCATAGCCAAACTGTTGGTGAATTGCCACACTGGAGGAATGATAGAGGTTCGCGGAGGAGGGCTGCTGTCCCTTCTCAACCTATTGCAGGTGGGCCATCATGGAGGCACAGGCACATTCTGAAAGGAACTCCAGGAGAATGCTAAGGATTATAGATGCAACACAGTCTGACATCCATGACTACCTCCACCATGTTGTTGATTTCCTAGATTGGTTGAATGACACATTGGAATGGGATGTGTCTGTGAGAGATGGCAGATTATCTGTCATGGAGCACACACTGTCTGTGATGGAACATCTGACGGGAGTGGAGCATCGGCCTTGTGGTCATAGGTCAGCAACTACATCTGCTGATAGCCAATGTGGCCATACAATCAGGCTCCCATAGTGGCAGTACATCCTTTGCTCCAGCATGGAGTGTGCTATTCACAGCCAGACATAGCAGGCCATGGGGTCATGGTCCTGGACATTCCTCTGAAGGGAGCACATCCAACAGACATCAGTCACCTTTAGGTAGTAGCACAGCATCTGACCTTGGGTGTGGAGGTACCAGTGCAACTCCTGGCAGAGCCAGTTCTTGTGTTCAGGAGCTGAAGTGATGAACTGTCAGCTCTACCATGTATGACTCACAGCTGTCCAACATGCAGACACTTAGGGGTAGCACTGAGCTTGACTATATTCATGCAGACACTCATACCCCAATGTCACATTGAGGACACCTACAGACAGACAGACACACACACACACACACACACACACAACATTTACATGGTCTGTTTTGCCTGCTTCCTTTGCTTACTCACACACACAAACACATACACATATACACACACACTTGCCAACCTTTTGTGTCAGAGTAGGTCTCCTGCTCCTAAACACAACATCCTGTGCAAGTGATGATAACTGTGTCACATCCCTGTTATCTGTCTTTTAGATTCAAGGATACTAAAGCTATGTGCCTGAGGCACAGGGTGACTATTTATATTAATATGACTTTATTACCTCCATTTGTGCTGTTGAAATGATAATTGTACTTGTCATTTAGAATTTACATAGCCATTTAGACAGTTGCTGGCATAATAATTTATCTACTTTATAGTGAAAGCTTTTGTAAGGGCTGTTAAGTCAGCCAATTAAATGTTTCGTTAATATATATAACTTTCTGTATAAGGATTGTTTAGTACAAATGTATGGGTGCACATCCAAAGTCAACCCATCAGATTTAGAGCTCAGGACTGCATGTCAGCAATGAAGACAAATCTCATCACCATAGGTTCTGAGGTTCACAGAATGTGACTTGGGTATGGACCTGATGGTGTTTAGAAGCATAGCCATTACATCACACTATAATATTCAAAGGCAGACACAATGCATGGCCAGGTTATGTCTAGCAAGGACCACCCATGGCCAGGAGAAGTGATCCATGGCAGATAATGCTTTCACATCAAGTCATCCAGCCTGTCCTTCAACAGGGTAATGGTGATGCTCTGCTTGACACAGATCTGAAGCCTACTGCAGAGGAATGACAGCCTTTGAAAGATGTATTTGTCTGTCATCATGCCCCATGTATGTCAAAGTGTACATTGAGGTCCCTGGAACAGGTAACTCTAGCTCCACATTACTTATGGATGTGCAACATTTTTATCCCATTTTGGCCACAGATAGCTGGTAAGGCATACATAAACTGCCTCAAAGCTACCTATATGATACTGCACACAGTGACAGCTATGTCAGTCTGCCCAAAGAAGACATGTATTGGAGACCCTCTAATGTTTTATTACTCAGACATGTCTGAGGTCTGTCAAGCTGGTGCAGATGTCTGGTACAATACATATAAAATGGAAGATTATATACATTAATACAGTCCATGGGGAATGAGTATAGGAGACTGATACAATATATTGCTATTGATGTAATGACATTGCTAATCAGGTGTAAGATGTAGATTTCCTATCTTCCCACAGTAGACCAAGTTTGCAGTCGACATGTGTTCCAACGTCTAGCAATACAGAAGAGGGGAATAGTGCACTCATGGTTACTTTATAATAAGCAGGAACATTTATTAATATCATAGGATATGCTGATGTATTTCTGTGTACTTCATGTAACATCCATGGCTTTGTCAGCAGTCATTAGTGCCACAGACCCTCTGTTTTATTCAGGACTGACATTTTTCTTACCACACAGGTGACAGGTATGATGCTTGAGGTGAAGTCTTGCACTGTGATTGAATGTTGTTGGTCTGTCATCCAGTTTGCAAACCAACTGATAGCATAGGATTTGATATTCACCTTGGTTAGTTTCTGACTGAGACCAAATGTTGGATTGTGTTGAAGGCTTTGGCCAAGTTCATAGGTGAGTACTACGCTAATGGCCCTGGAGCCTTTACAAGCCTAGCCCATAGAAGTTCCCTGGTAAACAAACATAGGTTCATAGATTAGTACTAGGCTAACTGCCCTTGTGAGCCATTTTAAACCTAGACAATTATGCCATGTGAGAATCAAACCCTGCACTTTGTGTCTGCAAGGCAAGCACCCCAACCGTTATGCCAACTTCCCACAATAGGATGTTTGCACAGCTTTGATTTTCTGTATGTTTGTGTTCACAGTCTTGAATCAAACAAGGTTTTGTAGCCATGAGATACCCCTGAAAACACCTAACTGGAGCACATCTATTGTCTGGAGGTCATCTATTTCCTTGTGTCTGAGATGCATGCAAATGGTATCCATTGCCTTATGGCAGAGGTTGCATAAAGCCATGGTTCTATAATTACAGTTGTATTTTGCCAATCATTCCTAGAGTAGATGAAAAATGGTTACTGTATTCCATTCATTGTGGACAACAGCAGCATTCAGACTATGGTTGAATTTGGTGCCTAGGGGAGTGTCTCACTGTTGGAGCACATGAAGAACACAAGCCAGAATGCCATCTGGTTCCATGGAAGCTGTGCTCCTAGTTTTGCAGAGGACAGTGATGACTATCTTATTGTAGATACCACAAGCTGGAGGATATTGCACAAGGGTTTTGTACTAAGTTTGGTGGTAGCAGGTGGGACACTTTTCAGCCAGACATGTCTGTCAGCAGGTTTGGAATTTACATCGGGTCAGTGTATGCATTACCATACACAATTGGATCCACAAAGATCTGAGTTTTATATATCAATTTGCAGATGTACATGAAGAAAGCCTTATGGTTTTCCTTGGATATAGAGTTGCATAAATTATTAGCATAGTTGCTCTGTGAGGGTTTTTGAAGGTGTCTTATTTGCATGTTTACACTGAGGAGAGTGGCCTTCCGATCCTGCTTTCTTAATGTTGCATTTGTTTCTTAATGTTGTATTTGTACACAGCAGCTTCTTTCATTTACTGTATATTGTAGTAATGACAAATATCTGCCAGTATGGTTTGCATTTTCTGAAGGATCTTTGAGCCTATCGGGCATGGCTGTGTGTGTACATTTGTGTAGATAGGGCATCAAGGAGTAAGTTACTATAGCTATCAATGTCCTTTGTGGAAACTGTGTCTTGGAAGTAGATTAGACCATACCTTAGGAGGATGTAGATACCTTGGATGATGTTTTTGAACTTGACTCCTCCTTTGTTTCATAGCTTAGTACTAGCCTAACTACCCTTGTGGGCCATTTTAAGCCTAGTCAATCATCCTACTTGAGAATCAAACCCTGCACCTTGTGTCTATAAGGTAAACACCTTAACTATTATGCCATATCTATGCTATATCTACTTCAAAACATACTGCCTTATGGTTGGATTAACGGTGCAGGTGCTACACTTGTGCCGTTACATTGTCCAGTCATATTGTTGAGGTACAAGTCTGGAATATGAGATAACCTTGTGGGCTGGTGCACTATTTCTTGCATGGCATTTCAGTTCACAAACTCCAGGTAATATTATGCAAGTGAGTTTCTTGTCCTATAATTATCCAGATCAATGGATGATTACTTTCTCTCACCTCTGCCTGGGTTGTTTTGTTCTATTTTAATTGTTCCATGTAGTAATATATAGGCTTTGTGGCCTTTCATGTTTATGGATGGTGTCCTATTAATGGTGATAACATGAAGGGGTTTCCTATCCACAGTACATTAGACATAGAATAGCTCCATATAGTTATCCTCTGTAAACTGTCTTGAGGTATAATTATGTTCAATGTAAATAGATAAGACACCTCATGTGGGTCACACAACTTCCATTTGCTGTCTGGATGTTTGGAAGGCATTGTAGCTTTACAAGACCAAAGTACGTACTGCAGCCTTCAACCAGGTTTCTGTGGCTGCAGAGAGATCAACTGAAACCTGGTTCAAGGCTCCTGAGAGCACCCCGGCACTATTAGGTTTTACCTCATATCATGCGTTCCTGCCCCAAAACCCGGACCACACCACAAAAGGAGGGGGTGTATCCATATTCATAAAGGATACCCACACCTCCAGGTTGGTGGCAACGCACGAAGCTTTGGAAACCATCCAGGTGCAACTAACCATAGGCAAAACTGCTCTACAAATTGTAGCATGCTACAGGCCACCCTCTCAAACTCAGGAACCCCACACAGCCTTCCTGAAGACACTGGAGGGTATAACTGTATCTCCAAACACCATCATATTGGGTGACTTCAACTACCCGAATATAGACTGGGAACATTACTCAAGCCCTAACATTCTAGCCCAATGGTTCCTGGAGTTCATAAATTCAAATGCTATGGAACAGCTAGTCACTGTTCCCATGAGAGAAGAAAATATACTAGATCTCATTATCACAAACATGGGGACAAAATGCTCCACACCGGAAGTATATCCCTCATTGGTGAGATCTGATCATAAACTAATCTCATTGGAAATCCACATCCCACCCCCACCCCAAACAAAAAAGACCACAGTGAAGAACTTCTCTAAAGCAAACTTCACACTACTCAAGACTGGTGTGGTATCCTTCAAGGCCCCTGAGCCAGTGGAAACCACAACCCAAGCTGCAGAAGCCCTTACAAATGCCTTCTATGAACACCTCCAGGACTGCATGGATCAGGCAATCCCAAATAAAACCAAGACTCTTTCCACAAAGGGCAAATGTCCAGTCTGGTGGACCCCAGCCATTAACAAACTTTACAATAAGAGGAGAAAGCTATTACATGATAGACCAAAATCCATAAAAGGGAAGTCACCCCTGATCATTATTAGTAAAAAAATACAAGCACTCATAAAATCAACTAAGGCCAATTTTGAGAGAAAATTGCCATGGATTCAAAGGACAATCATAAGGCCTTTTTCAGCTATGTTAGGAACCTGGGTGGAAACTCCCAGATATGCTCAGAATTAGTCCAAAATGATACAAAAATCACTGAACCCACAGACATTGCCAACATACTGGCAGACAGGTTCAGTGCAAACTTCACCCTCTCCCCTAAAGGAGAGATAACTATCCCAGCGGAGTGTAGCCTCCCAGACATCTCAAATGCGCAGGTGAAAGCTGCTCTCTCTAAAGCTAAAAACACAACATCAATGGGATCGGATGGTGTCCCCGGCTGTGTGCTACATGAGCTAAATGAGGAATTAAACCCGCACATAAGGCAGCTGTTTAATCTCAGCCTTACCACAATATACGTGCCCAAGTACGGCAACTGTGGTCCCACTCCACAAAGGCGGTGCCTCTACGGACCCTGGTAATTACCGCCCCATAAGCTTAACAAGTCTAGTCTGCAAAGCTATGGAGAGGATCATAATGGAGCTCATAAACAAAGATAGGGGACTTGCAGACATTGGACCCGACCCAGTTTGGCTTCGTCAAGGGCAGATCATGCCTTTTGAACTTGGTTGACTTCTTCGAAACAGTCACCAAGGCCATTGATGAGGGAAAGGCAGTCCATACAGCCTACCTTGACCTTGCAAAGGCCTTCGACACAATACCCCACTCGGGTATTGTAGAAAAACTTACCAGCTTAAATGTAAACCCATATGTCACAAGATGGGTTGCAAACTGGCTTAAGGACAGAACCCACAGAGTTAGAGTTGCTGGCGCTATGTCAGACTCCAAGCCGGTCACAAGTGATGTCCCACAGGGCTCAGTCCTTGGCCCCCTATTGTTCGGCATCTACTTCTCAGAAGTACAGGCCAACATGGGAGGACTTTGGCTGACAAAGTTTGCAGACTGCAAACTGGGTGCCATAGTGGAAAGTGCATCGGACACGGATATCCTTCAGAAGGGACTCACAGAAACAGATAGCTGGTGCCAGAGCCATGGCCTGAAGTTAAACACCAAAAAATGTATAGTCATACCCTTCAGGAAAAACAAGGTAACTCCAAGCTACCATATAGGTGGCAATCCACTAAGCACAGAAGAGGTTATCAGGGACCTGGGGACCCAGGTTGACACTGGCCTTTCTTTTGACACTCACATTGCTAAAGTGGTTAGAAAGACCTTCTACATTGCCCACCTGATCATGAAGGGATTCACATCCAGATCTAGTGAGGTCATTGTTCCCCTGTACTCTTCACTTATCAGACCAATGATCGAGTACAATGCCCCATTCGGGATGTATCTCACCTGACATCTGCAGCAATTGGAGAGACCCCAAAAGTTCCTCACCAAAAGGATAAAGGGACTCCAAAATCTGTCATATGCTGCCAGATTGAAGAAACTCCAGCTCTATTCAGTTGCATACCGTCTGCTCAGAGGTGACATGTGCCTGACATACAAGGCCATGTCCAACCCAGAATTAATGGACATGCTCCACCTCAAAAAATCCAAATCCACCAAAACCACTAGAGCAAGTGACTTAAACCTTAGCACGGATATAAATAGGACGTGCTGGAGGGATAGATTTATCACTCAGAGACTCCCTATGCTGTGGAATAAAATCCCGGTCCATGTGAGGCAGAGCACCTTGCTGGCTCTGTTCAAGAGAAATCTTGACCTGTGGATGGGAGATCGTAGGTTTATCCTGGGAATCATCTCTGTGTCACTGCTGGACAGAGGCACAACAAACTAATGGGCACAGTATTTTTGCATATAAGGGGTGGCGTAAGCCACAAACATTTGGGCTAGGCTTATAAATGCCTTAGGGCAGATAGCCTAGTATAAACCTATGAACCTAGGAACCTAATCAACATCTTAACTGCGAAGAGTGCTTACAGAGAGTGAGGTTGAAGATGTGAACTCCTAGGGTTTAACAGCATGGCCCTTACTTTGCTTGAGGTGTACATTTTCACATTGATTATTCTGCTTTTGTGACCTTGCCTAATAAAGGAATTATGGTGCAGTCAAATGCCTTAAGCCTGACAAAGTAGCGTGGTCTATCCACCATGTCATCCCACAATGACAGTTACTGTATTACCATAGAATGGCACAATAAACTTAGTGAAGTTCATTTTAGGTGAGGATATAATGCTGCTCAAACATGGGACATACCTGGCTGGGACCCATATAGCTCAATCATGTCTGTGTTCATATATTTTATATAGTCACGCCTCATGTTGTGCATACCAAGATGACGTATGCTGGGTTAAGAATGAGACTTGCTGTTGACAGACTTTATTGTACATGCACTGTGATGACTATGTTTGCCACACAGCTGACACTAAACTATTCCTTGTTTAATGAGTTTAAAACCAAAAACGATGCTGAGTGAAGTAGTCCTTCAAAAATACAAAACCAAGGTTGAAGCAGAAAATGAAGGGAAATACACCACAGCCAGAAATTCTATTTTGTAGAAATAAAATCCACAGTCCAGTCTTCACTTCAGAGTTTTAATTCAACAGGATCCAAGAACCAGTGAGCGCTTTCACATATAACAACGTTTCATCAGACTTCAACAGCACATCCACTCTCATGATTATTTTATATACATTACTTAATTACTAGATATCCAATCAAAAACAAAACACTTAATTTAAAGACAAAGCACTTAATTTAAAGACAAAGCACTCAGTTTAAAACCAAAATCAGAAAATACATTGCTAAAAACATATTACTGTAGCATATAGAAAATATATATAAAAAGAGAATATATAACCAGTTGTTAAAAAGAAACATCTATTGGCATCCAGAATACAAGTTAAAAATAATATATTAATGTTTATATAGCCGTGCTGATAAAAGTGGTTTGAGTGAAACTCTATAGAAATAGTGATGCTAGAAGCCAAGTGGATGGTGATGAAGCCAAGGGGAGGAAAAGGAATGGTACTAATTTGGTCATTCCCTACACAAATAAGAATTCTAAGATCAGAAAGATAATAAATAACAACTGGAATTTATTAATGATGGATGAAAAGGTATGGGAGATAGTTGAGCATACTCCGAGAGTTACATATAGGAACATGAAATCACTGAAAAGACTCTTATGCTATGAAGAAAAGAGTATTGAAACATTACCATCACAGAGATCAGGAACTTATGCTTGTAGGAGTTGTAATCAATGCTTATACATAGCAAATGATGGTAATTTTATTCACCAAGATAATGGTAAAGAATATAAATTCAGTTTTTATGCAGATTGTAAGTCTAGAAATCTTGTATATCTGGCTCAATGCCAGACCTGTTTTTCGTTCTACATAGGTATGACCAATAGGAGTTTGAGGGAACGAATTAGGGAACACTTATATGCCATAAACAAAGAAAACACAAATAACGCACTAGCAAAACATGTTATGAGTCATGGAACGGCACATAAATTTAAGTTTAGAGTGATAGAACTAATTAGGGTAAAGAATAGACTAGGTGATATAAAAAACTACACAGAAAGCCAGGAAAATAGATGGATCATATGGCTACAGGTGCATATGGCCCATGGCCTTAATGATAGAGTTTCACTCAAACCATTTTTATCAGCACGGCCATATAAACATTAATATATTATTTATTTTTAATTTGTATTCTTGATGCCAATAGATGTTTCTTTTCGATAACTGGCTATATATATCATTTTATATATATATATTCATTCTGTATATATATATTTTTCTATATGCCACAGTAATATGTTTTTAGTAATGTACTTTTGAGTTTGGTTTTAAACTGAGTGCTTTGTCTTTAAATTAAGTGTTTTGTTTTTGATTGGATATCTAGTAACTAAGTAATGTATATAAAATAATCATGAGAGTGGATGTGCTATTGAAGTCTGATGAAACGTTGTTATACGTGAAAGCGCTCACTGGTTCTTGGATCCTGTTGAATTAAAACTCTGAAGTGAAGACTGGAGTGTGGATTTTATTCCTTGTTTAAGCTGGTGAGTGGGGCATCTGTACATCTCACTATTCAGTCAACTATTAGGAAAACCTTTGGGATACATGCCCATTGCCTTAAGCACTTCTATGGTTAGACATCAGTGATGATATTTCTTATGTGTATAGTCTGCTTGTAGCCCAATTGTGTTTAGGAAGTGTCTGCTGTTTAGGTTGGTTTATGTGGAGTACCCTTGCATGTGATGGTTTGTTTTGGGTGCATATTATTTGTAGGAGTCAAGATGTGTGAGTGGACAGCCTGTTTAGTGTTACCCTTCTGGAAGCAAGAGAACACTGATTCCAGATTCCTACTATTTGTGGATCTCTTGAAAAATTGTACTTCAGTGATGTAGGAGAAGCAGGCTATTCAATGCACACAATGCATTATCTGCACTGAGTCACAAAGCCCATGCCAACTATGCTATCAGGGTAAACAGAGGGGAAATGATAGGTAATAATGGGGGGGGGGGGGTTGAACCTGGTATCTACATGTATCTACATAGAGAATGCAAAAAGGAGGGGTATATGTGTTCTGACTGCTATTTTCAGTTGACTACACTATGGGGTATACATTGTGAAGCCCTTAACAAGGTGTCTCAATACCTCTGTTATTGACAGGTAAGTGGGTAAATTGCTGCTTGTTATACAACAGAAGTTCTGACAGCTAGATGTGTTCTGCTACATAGCAGCAGCGAATTGCATTTGAAAGCAAGTGTATTGCCATTTCTGCATGTATGAAGGCAAAGTGTTACAGCCTCTGCACACAATCCTGAGCAGAACAGGTAATAAAAAGCCCACTGTTAAAGACCAAACTGAGTCCAGACACACTACCCTTCAGATAGAAACTTCTACTGTACATTCCTGCCACAAGCGTACAGATGGGGTTTCTCCAAACACAGGTGTCATCTTCTTCTTCCAATTCTTTTGGATAGTAATATTATGGCTCACCATAGCATATTATCTGCTTCCATTTCTACCCATCCTCTGCGTCTTGCTCTGTCACACCAACCACCTGCATGTCTTCTGTCACCACATCCATTAACCATATCTTAGGCTCATAGGATCATAGGGATTTACTAGGCTATTGGCCCTGAGGCACTTATAACCCTAGGCAAAAGTTTAGCCCATGTTTAGACAAGTCAGCACTCAATACCCTGGTCCAGCAGGGACATGGGTGGAATTTCTGGGATGTATTTTCTGTTTCCCATCTAGTTATCCAGGTTGCACTTAAAAAGGGGTAAAAATGTACGCTGCTTGACATGGATAGGAAGTCTATTCCACTGATGGGAGAGTCTCTGGGACACAAATCTGTCTCACCAACAAGTCCTATTGATGTCACAGACCAGGTTGAGGCCATGAGTGTGAGTTACTAGAGTGGAGCTTAACTTGCGTATATGCAGCAGTCCCATCAAGGCATGGTCCGAGATTGCCTTGCATGCCAGATAGAGGTCACTTCCGAGGTGTCTGTATGAAACTGAGTAGAGAGATAGGGCTTTTAGCCTATCTGTGTATGGTAGATTTTTGAGACCCTGAATTCTCCTGGTGAGGAATCTCTGCTGTTTCTCCAGCTACTGCATGTGCTTTGCGAGGTACATGCTGAATGGGGTGTTGTACTCAATAATGGGCCTTATAAGGGAAGAATACAGGGATGTTATGAGCTCCTTGTCCCTGGATGAGATACCCTTACCTATGAGGTGGGCCATGAAGAAACCTTTCCGTACAATGGAAGCAACATGGTGGTCAAAAGTCAGGTTGCTATCAACCTTGGTGACCAAATCCCTCACAACTAATTGCATGTTTAGGACATTGTTATTAATGTGATAATTTGTGGGGATGTCACTCTCCACAAAGGGGATGATGATGTATTTTTTGGTATTCAGCTTGAGGCCATGTTTCTGGCACCAGTCATTTGTTTGGGTAAGACCCTCTTGGAGGATGTCCACATCAGTAAGGAAATTGATGACAGCATCAAGCTTGCAGTCATCTGCAAACTTAGTCAGCCAAAGCCCACTGGTTTTGGCCAGCACCTCAGAAAAGTATATCCCAAATAACAGAGGCTGCAAGACCAAACCCTGGGGTATGCCACTCATTACAGGTCTGCTGCTTGAGGTGGCTTTCACTACTTAAACTATCAGTGAGCCAGTTAGCTACCCATCTGGTATCATACAGACTGATGCCTAGTTGAGAGAGTTTATCTATTAGGCCTTAATGAGTAATAGTGTCAAAAGCTTTGACCAGGTCAAGGTAGGCAGTGTGCAACATCTTCCCCTCATCCGTGGCTTTGGTGACTGTCTCAAAGAAGTCAACCAAATTTAACAGACATGACCTCCCCTTGATGAAGCCAAACTGTGTAGGATCAAGTGTTTGGAGGTTGCCAATATCCTTGTTAATGAGGTCCATGATAATCAATTCCATGACCTTGCAGAACAGGCTAGTTAGGCTGATGGGTCTATAATTTTCTGGATTGGTGGAAACTCCACCATTGTGTAAAGGGATGACAGTGGCTGTCCTTCACTCAGCTGGAAAAAAAAACAATATTTAGACTTTGGTTGAATAGGGTGCCTAATGGTGCTGCAAGTTCCTGCCTGAGTTCATGTAGTATGCACCCTGGGATGTTATCAGTTCCCATGGAGGCTGTATTTTTTGCCTTTGAGAGAGCAGTGATCACCTGTTCCCTAGATATAAGAGGAAGGGGGCAGGTCCTGGGAATGTACTGATTTACTGACAGAGGGGTGATGTTTGTGCTGAATCTGTCAGCCATCAAGTTTGCTATATCTTTGGCATTTGTATATGTGGTGTCCTTGACCACCAGTTCTGAACAGATCTGGGTGCTTCCTTTGAGATTGAGGACATATGTGAAGAAGGTCTTATGACTGTCTGCAGAAGATTTGGTCGATTTGGACTCGAAGTTTGCTTTGAAGGATTTCATTAGTGCTCTTATTTGCTTGTTCAGGCTAAGGAGAGATTGCTTCCAACTGGGCACCTGCTCCTTCTTGGTCTTGGACAGCATTTTGTCCTTTTGTTATTGAGTTTATTTATTGCAGATGTCCACCAGACATGTTTGCTCTTCTTGCAGAGGACAATTTAGTCCTGTTGGGTATTCCTGATTCCATGAATCTATATAAATGCTTGTATAGTACTTTGGTATAGTTTTGGATACTGGTGCCAGTTTCTAGAGAGGGGAAGGGGGCTGTAAAGCTGTTTATACCATCCCTTAGAAAGCTGTAATCAGCTTTGGAAAATATTTTTTGTTTGACCCTAGCTAGAGAGGAGTTGGAGGAGATGGTGACTTCAAAAGTGACTGCTTTATGATGGGATCTTACCAGGGAGAATGATACTGAAGGGATGCTGCAGTGGTTACTCATGTTGATTAATACCACGTCCAATATATTATCACCTCTTTTGAGGGTATCAATAAGCTGTTCCAAAGCATTTGCATTGTCAAACTCGAGGAATGTCTGGGCATTTGTGTTCTGGCATGAGTAGTTATTAAAGTCTATGTTTGGCTAGTTAAAGTCACCCAGGATCAGGGTAAAAGGTTGAATCATGATAGATTCAAAGAGATCCAGATAAGTGGATTGGGCATCTTGAGTCAGATTTGGATTTAGTAGCTAGCTATGATTTGTATAGGAGTCTTGCCAATGGTTAACTGCACCTGGAGTGTTTCCTGTGCATCATACTGTTTGACCAGCCTGGAGGTGTGTATGTCTTTAATATATATATTGAAACTCCAACTCCAGCTTTACTGCCCATTGTTTGGGGTCTGAACGTACAATGGCATGGGTAACCAGGTAAGGATGAGGTGCTCTCCTTAGCTTTGAACCAGGTTTTGGTGACTGGGCAGATGTCAGCATTTTCCAGGGTTAATAATACTTACAATGAGTGCAGTTTCATGTTTAGACTCCTAGCATTTAACAGCATGACCTTTAATTTGTGTTTTGCTGAAATGTTTATACTGGTAGTTTTAACCTCATCACTTTTCCTAAAAAAGGCATTATGGGGTGGCAAGACCCTTTGCCAGAAGCCTGACGTCCAAGTGAGACAGATGTAGGCCATCTCTAGCAAAACATTGTTATCTGTTGATCATATCTTTCCAGTCTTAAATTTACTGGCTCCCCTAGAATGACATCAGAAACTAAGCCAATTCTTAAAGTCAATCATTTTCTGTTTGTATTGAGACATAATTTTGGGTGATGGTAGAATACTGCTTAAGGCTAGGGACATACCTGCCTGAGACACATATTCGGCAAGTTCAATTATGTCTCTCTTCATATAGTCCAGGGAGATATGTCTCAAGTCATTCATACCAACATGGACTATAACAGAGTCATAACAGTAGCTATTGTTGAGAGACTTGAGTGCGTATGTGATATAATGGATTCTGGCCCCAACAGACAACTAACTGTGACTTTCTCCTTATCCAGCTTGGTGAGAGGCACATGTGTGTGTCTCACAATGGAGTCTCCTATGACTAATATGTTGGGTTTATGGTTAAAGCCTTAGTGTCTGTGAGACACAGGTGTTTGAACTCTGCATGGTATGTGGTGTGGAGGTCTGTGGAGATCGCATCTGTTTTTGCCTCGGAGATGTCCTTTGGGTATGTTTGTGTTGAGGACGTCTGCATATGTGTGTTGTGTTGTGTAGGTGTGGGTCATGTTTGAGGTGTAGTGATTGTGTTGACAACCTTATCAGTGCCAGATATACTGGTTTGTGAGGGAGAGGGCATAGACTCTAGGTTCCTAATGTAATTGCACCTCTCGAAATTGTGTTCCTAGATGGTAATAGTAG
>NC_056732.1:1789164731-1789179930 GCF_019279795.1 Protopterus annectens
TAGGTTTCACAAATTCATATCCAAACACCTTCAAACTATAATATATATAGCCAACAAACTCATAATAAGTGGAGACATACATCCTAATCCAGGTCCTTCCCACTCCTCCCAAACCACCTTCAGACACATAGTTTTCCAGGCCTTCCATATAAAGAAGCTGACCTGCTATTTCTGAGCTTACATCTAAGAAGTATTACAAATAAGATCCCCAAACTTCACAATACACTCTCCCAGTACTTTCCAGATATTGATATTTTAAGAGAGACCTGGTTGAAACCATACATTCCCAATAAAGAAACAACCCCTCCAGGGTATAACATATTTAGGGCCAACAGGTAAACAAAAAAGTAGAAGGTATAGCCATATTATGGCTGTGGCTGTGTGCATAATAGCACAGCAGATTGCAGATGCGCATAACAAAGGTAAGCCATGTCAACATTTTCTATTTTCATCTCTGTTGTCATGAAATGTACATAAAATGCTAATTACTCCAAGTTAAACTTTATTTATTTAAGCTGCAATATCACAGCACTATAACAAAAGTTTTCATAGCCTGTATTAGAACCCAGGGCCATCTGCACTTTGGTCTAATACTTAGCTGTTGCATAAGACTAGTACAGGCAGTCATGTACCTTTAATGTTTTAGCATAGTGCAACCCCACTTACCGGGTTTGCGAGAAGCCCAGTAGGGCTCAGCAATATTAATTGAATGCATCCAGTTCCTATTTTTGTATGTATAACTAATGTTTGATACTTGGGTGGTCTGGTCGCTCAAACAAGGTATGCATCACCAAAACCATTTGGGCAAGCGGTGCACTGCGCAAACATGGCCAATGCACAAAAATTCCAAACAAAGTGACCTGACACACCCCTCTGATGTCATAGACATCCATTGGCAAAATAAACACTGTGTAGGAGCCTACACAAAGTGAACATCCATACATGGTTCCTTGCTTTTTGTGATTTAACAAATCTACTGAGTTATTCACTCATTTGCATTATAACCATGCTGACAGCCTACAATCTATATGATTAGTAGCCATGTAAGCTGGTTAACAGCATGGCAGCATGATTTTAAAGACACAAGGCAGGGTATTACTTTACCTATGGTGACAGTGCATCATATGCCTCTTTTACATGATGTTTCTGATAATTATATTTAAAAACTTCTGTGACAAGTGGTGCACTGTGCAAACATGAGGTAAATAAAAAATGTAAATTTATAGTAATCTGACACCACTCCCACAATGCTTTTGGATATCCACAGTGTATACATCACCCATTATATGTGTGTTGTTACCTTTTAATGGGAATTTTGTCCATATTTCTGGACTTCTACATGCCCTTGCTTTCATATAGATTCTTGTACTGCACATGCCATGTAGTATGAGATATACCTACACATGCCATGTAGTATGAGCTGTACCTCCCCATGCCATGTAGTATGAGCTGTACCTGCAAATGACATGTAGTATGACATACACCCATATGTGCCATGCAGTATGAGTTGGAAATGCCTATGCCAAGTAGTATGAGCTGTACCTTTACATGCCATGTAGTATTAGCTTTACCTACCTTCACGTGACATGTACTTAGAGCTGTACCTGCCATGTAGTATGAGCTGTACCTACCTACATGTGACATGTAGTTAGAGCTGTACCTGCATATGCCATGTAGTATGAGATTTACCTGCACATGCCATGTATATATCAGTTGTACCTGCCCATGCTATGTAGTATCAGCTGTACCTGCACATGCCATGTAGTATGAGATATACCTGCATGTGCCATGTAGTATGAGCTGTACCTCCACATGCCATGTAGTATGAGCTGTTCCTGCAAGAGCCATTTAGTATCACTTGTACCTGCACATGCCATGTAGTATCAGCTGTACCTGCACATGCCATGTAGTATGAGATATACTTGCACATGCCATGTAGTATTAGTTGTACCTGCACATGCCATGTAGTATCAGCTGTACCTGCACGTGCCATGTATTATGAGCTGTACCTTTACTTGCCATGTAGTACGACATATACCTGTATATGCCATGTAATATGAGTTGCAGATGCATATCCCATGTAGTATGAGCTGTTGCTGCACATGCCATGTACTGAAAGTTGTACCTGTGCATGCCATGTAGTATCAGCTGTATCTGCACATGCCATGTAGTAGGAGTTGTACCTGCACATGCAATGTAGTTTCAGACATACTTGCACCTACCATGTGGTATCAGTTGTACTTGCACATGCCATGTAGTATGAGCTGTACATGTACATGCCATGTAGTATGGCATATACCTGTTTGTGCCATGTAGTATGAGTTGCAAATGCCTATGCCATGTAGTATGAGCGGTACCTGTACATGCCATGTAGTATTAGCTTTACCTACCTTCACGTGACATGTAGTTAGAGCTGTACCTGCATATGCCATGTAGTATGAGATTTACCTGCTCATGCCATGTATATATCAGTTGTACCTGTCCATGATATGTAGTATCAGCTGTACCTGCACATGCTATGTAGTATGAGATATACCTGCATGTGCCATGTAGTATGAGTTGTACCTGCACATGCCATGTAGTATCAGCTGTACCTGCACATGCCATGTAGTATGAGCTGTACCTGTACATGCCATGTAGTACAACATATACCTGTATGTGCCATGTAATATGAGTTGCAGATGCATATGCCACGATGTATGCGGTGCTGCTGCACATGCCATGTAGTGTCAGTTGTACCTGCGAATGCCATGTAGTAAGAGCTGTACTTGCATGTGCCATGTAGTATGAGATATACTTGCACCTACCATGTGGTATCAGTTGTACCTGCACATGCCATGTAGTATGAGCTGTATCTGTACATGCCATGTAGTATGACATATACATGTATGTGCCATGTATTATGAGTTGCAAATGCCTATGCCATGTAGTATGAGCTGTACCTGTACATGCCATGTAGTATGAGCTTTACCTACCTTCACGTGACATGTAAGTAGAGCTGTACCTGCATATGCCATGTATTATGAGCTTTACCTGCTCATGCCATGTATATATATATCAGTTGTACCTGCTCATGCTATGTAGTATCAGCTGTACCTGCACATGCCATGTAGTTTGTGATATACCTGCACGTGCTATGTAGTATGAGCTGTACCTCCACATGCCATGTAGTATGAGCTGTTCCTGCAAGTGCCATTTAGTATCAGTTGTACCTGTTCATGCTATGTAGTATCAGCTGTACCTCCACTTGCCATGTAGTATGAGATATACCTGCATATGCCATGTAGTATGAGCTGTACATGCACATGCCATGTATTATGAGATATACGTGCACCTACCATGTGGTATCAGTAGTACCTGCACATGCCATGTAGTATGAGCTGTACCTGTGCATGCCGTGTAGTACGACATATACCTTTAGGTGCCATGTAATATGAGTTGCAGATGCATATGCCATGTAGTATGAGCTGTTGCTGCACATGCTATGTAGTGTCAGTTGTATCTGTGCATGCCATGTAGTATCAGCTGTACCTGCACATGCCATGTAGTATGAGATGTACCTGCATGTGCCATGTAGTGTGAGTTGTACCTGCACATACCATGTAGTATGAGTGGCAGATGCATATGCAACGTAGTATAAGCTGTACCTTCACATGCCATGTAGTATGAGCTGTTCCTGCACATGCCATGTAGTATCAGTTGTACCTGTGCATACCATGTAGTATCAGCTGTTCCTGCACATGGGATGTAGTATGAGATATACCTGCACATACCACGTAGTATCAGTTGTACCTGCACATGCCATATAGTATGAGCTGTATCTGTACATGCCATGTAGTATGACATATAAATGTATGTGCCAAGTAGTATAAGTTGCAGATGTGTATGCCATGTAGTATGAGCTGTACAGGCACATGCCATGTAGTATGAATTATACATGCACCTGCTATGTGGTATCAGTTGTACCTGCAGATGCCATGTAGCATGAGATATACCTGCACGTGCCATGTAGTATGAGTTGCAGATGCATATGCCATGTAGTATAAGCTGTACCTGTACATGCCATGTAGTATGAGCTGTACCTACCTACATGTGACATGTAGTTAGAGCTGTACATGCATATACCATGTAGTATGAACTGTACCTGCACATATCATATAGTATCAGTTGTACCTACACATGATATGTAGTATCAGCTGTACCTGCACATGCCATGTAGTATGAGATATTCCTGCACGTGCCATATAGTATGAGCTGTACCTGCACATGCCAAGTAGTATGAGCTGTTCCTGCACATGCCATGTAGTATCAGTTGTACCTGTGCATGCCATGTAGTATGAGCTGTACCTGGACATGCCATGTAGTATGAGATATACCTCCACATGCCATGTAGTATGAGTTGCAGATGCATATGCAATGTAGTATAAGCTGTACCTGTACATGCCATGTAGTATGAGCTGTACCTACCTACATGTGACATGTAGTTAGAGCTGTACCTGCACAAGCCATGCAGTATGAGATATACATGAACGTGCCATGTAGTATGAGTTGCAGATGCATATGCCATGTAGTATCAGTTATAACTGTGCATGCCATGTAGTATGAGCTGTACCTGTGCATGCCCTGTAGTATGAGATATACCTGAACGTGCCATGTAGTATGAGTTGCAGATGCATATGCCATGTAGTATAAGCTGTACCTGTACATGCTATGTAGTATGAGCTGTACCTATCTACATGTGACATGTTGTTAGAGCTGTACCTGCATATGCCATGTAGTATGAGCTGTACCTGTACATGCCATGTAGTATGAGATATACCTGCACATTCCATGTAGTATCAGTTGTACCTGCACATGCCATATAGTATCAGCTGTACCTGTACATGCCGTGTAGTATGAGATATACCTGCATGTGCCATGTAGTATGAGTTGTACCTGCACATGCCATGTAGTATGAGCTGTTCCTGCACATGCCATGTAGTATCAGTTGTACCTGCACATGCCATGTAGTATGAGATATACATGAACATGACATGTAGTATGTGTTGCAGACACATATGCCATGTAGTATAAGCTGTACCTGTACATGCTGTGTAGTATGAGCTGTAACTATCTACATGTGACATGTTGATAGAGCTGTACCTGCATGTGCCATGTAGTATGAGATATACCTGCACGTGCCATGTAGTATGAGTTGTACCTGAACATGCCATGTAGTATGAGCTGTACCTGCACATGCCATGTAGTATGAGCTGTTCCTGCACATGCCATCTAGTATCAGTTGTACCTGCACATGCCATGTATTATCAGCTGTTCCTGCACATGCCATGTAGTATCAGTTGTACCTGCACATGCCATGTATTATCAGCTGTTCCTGCACATGCCATGTAGTATGAGATATATCTGCACATGCCATGTAGTAAGAGCTGTACTTGCACGTGCCATGTAGTATGAGATATACTTGCACCTACCATGTGGTATCAGTTTTACCTGCACATGCCATGTAGTAAGAGCTGTACCTGTACATGCCATGTAGTACGACATATACCTGTATGTGCCATGTAGTATGAGATCAAATGCCTGTACCATGTAGTATGAGCTGTAGCTGTACATGCCATGTAGTATTAGCTTTACCTACCTTCACGTGACATGTAGTTAGAGATGTACCTGCTTTTGCCATGTATTATGAGCTGTACCTACCTACATGTGACATGCAGTTAGAGCTGTACCTGCATATGCCATGTAGTATGAGATTTACCTGCACATGCCATCTATATATCAGTTGTACCTGCCCATGCTATGTAGTATCAGCTGTACCTGCACGTGCCATGTAGTATGAGATATACCTGCACATGCCATGTAGTACGAGCTGTACCTCTGCATGCCAAGTAGTATGAGCTGTTCCTGCAAGTGCCATTTAGTATCAGTTGTACCTGCACATGCCATGTAGTATCAGCTGTACCTGCACATGCCATGTAGTATGAGATATACCTGCACGTGCCATGTAGTATGAGTTGTACCTGCATATGCCATGTAGTATCAGTTGTACCTGCACATGCCATGTAGTATGAGCTGTACCTGTACATGCCATGTAGTATATGATGTACCTGCACCTGCCATGTAGTATCAGTTTTACCTGCACATACCATGAAGTATGAGGTGTACCTGTGCATTCTATGTACTGTGAACTGTACCTGCACCTGCCATGTGGTATCAGTTGTACCTGCACATGCCATGTAGTATGAGTTGTACCTGTACATGCCATGTAGCACTAGATATACATGTATGTGCCATTAAGTATGAACTGTCCCTGCACATGCCATGTAGTATGAGCTGTACCTACCTACATGTGATATGTAATATGAGCTGTACCAGCATATGCCATGTACTATGAGCTAGACTGGCACATGTCATGTAGTATCAGTTGTACCTGCAATGCCATGTAGTATGAGGTGTACCTGCATATGCCATGTAGTATGAGTTGTACCTACCTACATGTGGCATGTAGTATTAGTTGTATCTGCATGTGCCATTTAGTATGAGCTGTACCTGTATATGCCATGTAGTATGTTATGTACCTGCACCTGCCATGTAGTATCAGTTTTACCTGCACATGCCATGTTGTATGAGATATACCTGCACATGCCATGCTGTATGCATTGTACCTGCACATGCCATGTAGTATGAACTGTACCTGTACATGCCATGTAGTATGTGATGTACCTGCACCTGCCATGTAGTATCAGTTGTACCTGCACATGCCATGTAGTATGAGCTGTATCTGTACATGCCATATGGCATCAGTTGTACCTGCACATGCCATGTATTATGGGCTGTACCTGCATGTGCTACATACTATGAACTGTACCTGAATCTGCCACGTGGTATCTGTTGTACCTGCGCATGCCATGTAGTATGAGCTGTACCTGTACATGCCATGTGATACGAGCTATGCCTGTATGTGGCATTTAGTATGAGCTGTACCTGCACATGCCATGTAGTTTGAGCTGTACCTACCTACATGTGACATGTAGTATGCTAGACCTGCCCATGCTATGTAGTATGAGCTGTTCCTGCACATGCCATGTAGTATCTGTTGTACCTGCACATGCCATGTAGTATAGCTGTACATGCACATGCCATGTAGTATGAAATGCATCTGCACATCCCATGTAGTATGAGTTGTACCTGCACATGCCATGTAGTATGACCTGTACCTGCATGTGCCATGTAGTATGAGATATACCTGCACTTGCCATGTATTGTGAGTTGTACCTGTACATGCCATGTAGTAGGAGCTGTACTTGCACATGCAATGTAGTATGAGATATACTTGCACCTACCATGTGTTATCAGTTGTACCTGCACAAGCCATGTAGTATGTGCTTTTCCTGCACATGCCATGTAGTATCAGTTGTACCTGTGCATACCATGTAGTATCAGCTGTACCTGCACATGGGATGTAATATGAGATATACCTCCACATACCATGTAGTATCAGTTGTACCTGCACATGCCATGTAGTATGAGCTGTACCTACCAACATGTGACATGTTGTTAGAGCTGTACCTACATATGCCATGTAGTATGAGCTGTTCCTGCATGTGCCATGTAGTATCAGTTTTACCTGTGCATGCCATGTAGTATTAGCTGTACCTGCACATGCCATGTAGTATGAGATATACCTGCATGTGCCATGTAGTATGAGCTATACTTGCACCTACCATGTGGTATCAGTTGTACCTGCACATGCCATGTAGTATGAGCTGTACCTGTACATGACATGTAGTACGACATATACCTGTATGTGCCATGTACTATGAGTTGCAAATGCCTATGCCATATAGTATGAGCTGTACCTGTACATGCCATGTAGTATGAGCTTTAGCTACCTTCACGTGACATGTATTTCGAGCTGTACCTGCATTTGCCATTTAGTATGAGCTGCACTTACCTACAGGTGACATGTAGTTAGCGCTGTACCTGCATATGCCATGTAGTATGATATTTACCTGCACATGACATGTATTTATCAGTTGTACCTGCCCATGCTATGTAGTATGAGATATACCTGCCCATGCTATGTAGTATGCGATATACCTGCACGTGCCATGTAGTACGAGCTGTACCTCCGCATGCCAAGTAGTATGAGCTGTTCCTGCAAGTGCCATTTAGTATCAGTTGTACCTGCGCATGCCATGTAGTATCAGCTGTACCTGCACATACCATGTAGTATGAGATATACCTGCACATGCCATGTAGTATGAGTTGTACCTGCACATGCCATGTAGTATCAGCTGTACCTGCACATGCCATGTAGTATGAGATATACCTGCACATGCCATGTAGTATGAGCTGTACTTGCACATGCCATGTATTATGAAATATACTAGCACCTACCATGTGGTATCAGTTTTACATGCACATGCCATGTAGTATGAGCTGTAAATGTACATGCCATGTAGTATGACATATACCTATATGTGCCATGTAATATGAGTTGCAGATGCATATGCCATGTAGTATGAGCTGTTGCTGCTGATGCCATCTAGTGTCAGTTGTACCTGTGCATGGCATGTAGTATCAGCTGTACCTGCACATGCTATGTAGTATGAGATGTACCTGAACGTGCCATGTAGTGTGAGTTGTACCTTCACATGCCATGTAGTAGGAGCTGTACTTGTACATGCAATCTAGTATGAGATATACTTGCACCTACCATGTGTTATCAGTTGTACCTGAACATGCCATGTAGTATGTGCTTTTCCTGCACATGCCATGTGTTATCAGTTGTACCTGTGCATACCATGTAGTATCAGCTGTACCTGCACATGGTATGTAGTATGAGATATACCTGCACATACCATGTAGTATCAGTTGTACTTGTACATGCCATGTAGTATGAGCTGTATCCGTACATGCCATGTAGTATGACATATAACTGTATGTGCCAAGTAATATGAGTTGCAGATGCATAGGCCATGTAGTATGAGCTGTACAGGCACATGCCATGTAGTATGAATTATACCTGCACCTGCTATCTGGTGTCAGTTGTACCTGCAGATGCCATGTAGTACGAGATATACCTGCACATGCCATGTAGTATGAGTTGCAGATGCATATGCCATGTAGTATAAGCTGTACCTGTACATGTCATGTAGTATGAGCTGTACCTGCCTAAATGTGACATGTAGTTAGAGCTGTACATGCATATACCATGAAGTATGAACTGTACCTGCACATGCCATGTAGTATCACTTATACCTACACATGATATGTAGTATCAGCTGTACCTGCACATGCCATGTAGTATGATATATTCCTGCACATGCCATGTATTATGAGCTGTACCTGCATGTGCCACATAGTATGAGTTACAGATGCATATGCAATGTAGTATAAGCTGTACCTGTACATGCTGTGTAGTATGAGCTGTACCTACATACATGTGACATGTAGTTAGAGCTGTTCCTGCTTTTTAGGCAAGGCTCAAAAGACAAACCTACCTCCATAGGTATCACAAGGGATAAGAAACTAAGAGTAATGCTACTCAATGCCAGAAGTCTAAACCTCAAGATGCATGCACTTGAAACTCTCCTTAGCATGGAGAACATCCATATCTGTGCAGTAACAGAAACCTGGTTCAGGGCTCCCGAGAGCACCCCAGCACTACCAGGTTATTCCTCATACCATGCTTTTTGGCCCCAAAACTTGGACCGAACTACAAAAGGAAGGGGAGTATCAATATTCATCAAAGATACCCACATCTCCAGGTTGGTGGCACAGCACTAAGCATCAGAGACTTTCCATGTGCAACTAACAGTGGGTAAAACTGCCTTCCAGTTTATAGCCTTCTACAGACCACCCTCCCAAACCCAGGAACCCCACTCGGCCTTCCTGAGAACACTGGAATATATGAAGGTCTCTCCAAACACCATTATATTGGGTGACTTCAAATACCTAACATAGACTGGGAGTATTACTCAAGCTCCAACACCCTAGCCCAAAGGTTCCTAGAATTCATAAACTCATATGCTATGGAACAACTTGTTACCACTCCCACAAGAGGGGAAAATATACTGGACCTGATCATCACCAACATGGGGACTCTATGCTCCAGACCTGAAGTGCATCCCTCACTGGTAAGATCAGACCATAAACTAATCCAACTGGATATTCACATCCCGACCCCACCCTCTGCTCAGAAAACCACAAAGAAAAACTTCTCTAAACCAAATTTCACACTCCTCAAAACCGAGGTGGAGTCCTTCAAAGCCCCCGGGCCTGTGGAAAATATGGCCCAGACCGCAGAATCCTTTATAAATGCATTCTATAAACACCTCCAGGAATGCATGGATCATGCAATCTGAAATAAAATCAAGACCCAATCCTCCAAAGGCAGACGTCCTGTCTGGTGGACCCCAGCCATAAACAAACTATACAATAGAAGGAGGAAGCTAATACATGATAGAGCAAAATCCCAAAAAGGGACGTCATCTCTGATCAGTATTAGCAAAAAACTACGGGCACTCATAAAATTGTCTAAGGCCAGCTTCGAGAGAAAAATTGCACAGGACACTAAGGATAACCACAAGGCTTTCTTTAGTTATGTTAGGAACCTGGTTGGGAATTCCCAGATATGCTCAGAATTAGTCCAAAATGAAAAAAAATACACCGAACCCACAGACATTGCCAACATCCTAGCTGACAGGTTCAGTGCAAACTTCTCCCCTCTCCCCACCAAAAAGGGCAAATATCTATCCCAGCAGAGTGCTGCCCCACTGACATCTTAGATGCTCAGGTAAGAGCAGCCCTCTCCAAAGCAAAAAACACAGCATCAATGGGACCAGATGGTGTCCCAGGCTGCATCCTATATGAACTCCAAGAAGAGCTAAACCCAAACATAAAACTACTGCTCAATCTCAGCCTTACTACAGGATATACACCCAAAGAGTGGTGTACAGCAACAGTGATCCCTCTCCACAAAGGTGGTGCCTCAACAGACCCTGGAAACTATCGCCCCATAAGCCTGACTAGCTTGGTCTGCAAAGCTATGGAAAGGATCATCATGGACCTCATAAATAAAGATATTGGGGACCTACAGACACTGGATCCTACCCAGTTCAGCTTTGTTAAGGGCAGATCCTGCCTCTTAAACCTGGTCGACTTCTTTGAAACCATCACCAAGGCCATTGATGAAGGGAAGGTGGTCAACACAGCCTACCCGGACCTCGCAAAAGCCTTCGATACAATACCCCACTCGGGCATTATAGATAACCTCACCAGCTTAAATATAAACCCCTATGTCACTATATGGGTTGCAAACTGGCTCAAGAACAGAAGCCACATGGTTAGAATTGCTGGAGCCATGTCAGACTCCAAACCAGTTACAAGTGACATCCCACAAGGCTCAGTCCTGGGACCTCTCTTGTTCAGTATATATTTCTCGGAGGTACAGGCCAACACGGAAGGACTGTGGCTGACAAGTTCGCAGATGACTGTAAACTGGGTGCCATAATCGACTCTCCAGCCGACACAAGCATCCTCCAAAAGGGCCTCATAGAAACAGACAACTGGTGCCAGAGCCATGGCCTCAAGCTAAACCCCAAAAAGTATATAGTCATCCCCTTTGGCAAAAACAAAGTGCCCATAAATTACCACATAGGTGGTAATCCATTAAGTACAGAAGAAGTAATTAGGGACGTGGGGACCCAAGTTGATAGCACTCTCTCATTTGACAACCACGTAGCCAAAGTGGTTAGAAAAACATTTTATATAGCCCACATAATCATGAAGGGATTCACATCTAGATCAGGGGAAGTCATCGTACCTCTTTACTCATCCCTCATCACGCCCATAATCGAGTACAATGCCCCTTTTGGGATGTACCTTACCAAACACCTGCAGCAACTGGAAAGACCCCAAAAGTACCTCACCGAGAGGATCAAAGGGCTCAAACAGATGCCATATTCTGCCCGGTTAAAGAAACTCCAGCTCTACTCAGTGTCACACTGCCTGCTCAGAGGCGATCTGTGCCTGACGTATAAAGTCATGTCCAACCCGGAATTAAGGGACATGCTGCACCTCAAAAAATCCAAATCCCATTGAGCTACGAGCTCGAGAGACTTGAACCTCAGCTCTGAAATAAATAGGACATGCTGGAGGGACAGATTCATAACCCAGAGTCTCCCTTCACTCTGGAATAAAATCCCAGTCCAGGTTAGGCAGAGTCCCTCATTGACTCTCTTCAAGAGGAATCTTGATGAGTGGATGGGAGATCGTAGGTTTACCCCGGGTATCACTTCTGTGTCACTGTTAGACAGAGGCACAGTATACTAACCTCGAAAAAGGGCATAGCAAAATTAATTTAAAATGGGTGGCGGAAGCCAAACATACTCTGGCTAGTCTTATAAATGCCCTAGGGCAGATAGGCTAGTATGAACCTATGAACCTATGAACATGCCATGTAGTATGAGCTGGTCCTGTACATGTCATGTAGTATGAGCTGTTCCTGCACATGCCATGTAGTATCAGTTGTTACCTGTACATGCCATGTAGTATCAGTTGTACCTGCTCATGCCATGCAGTATGAGCTGTACCTGCACATGCCAAGTAGTATGAGATATACCTGAATGTGCCATGTAGTATGAGTTGCAGATGCATATGCCATGTAGTATAAGGTGCACATGTACATGCCATGTTGTATGAGCTGTACCTACCTATCTGCATGTGACATGTTGTTAGAGCTGTACCTGCATATGCCATGTAGTTTGAGCTATTCCTGCACGTCCCATGTAGTATCAGTTGTACCTGCGCATGCCAAGTAGTATCAGCGGTATCTGCACATGCCATGTAGTATGAGATATACCTGCATAGTATGACTTGTACCTACACATGCTATGTAGTATGAGCTGTACCTGCACATGCCATGTAGTATGAGCTGTTCCTGCACATGCCATGTAGTATCAGTTGTACCTGCACATGCCATGTATTATCAGCTGTTCCTGCACATGCCATGTAGTATGAGATATATCTGCACATGCCATGTAGTAAGAGCTGTACTTGCACATGCCATGTAGTATGAGATATACCTGCACCTACCAAGTGGTATCCATTTTACCTGCACATTCCATGTAGTATGAGCTGTACCTGTACATGCCATGTAGTACGACATATACCTGTATGTGCCATGTACTATGAGTTGCAAATGCCTATGCCATATAGTATGAGCTGTACCTGTACATGCCATGTAGTATTAGCTTTACCTACCTTCATGTGAAATGTAGTTAGAGCTGTACCTGCATATGCCATGTAGTATGAGATTTACCTGCACATGACATGTATATATCAGTTGTACCTGCCCATGCTATGTAGTATGAGATAGAGCTGTACCTCCGCATGCCAAGTAGTATGAGCTGTTCCTGCAAGTGCCATTTAGTATCAGTTGTACCTGCGCATGCCATGTAGTATCAGCTGTACCTGCACATGCCATGTAGTATGAGCTATACCTGCATGTGCCATGTAGTATTAGTTTTACCTGCACATGCCATGTTGTATCAGCTGTACCTGCACATGCCATGTAGTATGAGTTATACCTGCACGTGCCATGTAGTATTAGTTGTACCTGCACATGCCATGTTGTATCAGCTGTACCTGCACATGCCATGTAGTATGAGATATACCTGCACATGCCATGTAGTATGAGCTGTACTTGCACGTGCCATGTATTATGAGATATACTTGCACCTACCATATGGTATCAGTTGTACCTGCACACGCCATGTAGTATGGGCTGTACCTGTACATGCCATGTAGTATGACATATACCTGTATGTGCCATGTAATATGAGGTGCAGATGCATATGCCATGTAGTATGAGCTGTTGCTGCACATGCCATGTAGTGTCAGTTGTACCTGTGCATGCCATGTAGTTTCAGCTGTACCTGCACATGCCATGTAGTATGAGATGTACCTGCATGTGCCATGTAGTGTGAGTTGTACCTGCACATGCCATGTAGTAGGAGCTGTACTTGCACATGCAATGTAGTATGAGATATACTTACACCTACCATGTGGTATCAGTTGTACCTGCACATGCCATGTAGTATGAGCTGTACCTGTACATGCCATGTAGTATATGATGTACCTGCACCTGCCGTGTAGTATCAGTTTTACCTGCACATGCCATGTAGTATGAGCTGTTCCTGCACATGCTATGTACTATGAACTGTACCTGCACCTGCCACATGGTATCAGTTGTACCTGCACATGCTATGTACTATGAACTGTACCTGTACATGCAATGTAGCACTAGATATACCTGTATGTACCTTTTAGTCTGAGCTGTACCTGCACATGCCATGTAGTATGAGCTGTACTTACCTACATGTGACATGTAATATGAGCTGTACCAGCATATGCCATGTACTATGAGCTAGACCTGCACATGTCATGTAGTATCAGTTGTACCTGCAATGCCATGTAGTATGAGGTGTACCTGCCTATGCCATGTAGTATGAGTTGTACCTATCTACAAGTGACATGTAGTATGGGTTGTACCTGCATGTGCCACTTAGTATGAGCTGCACCTGTACATGCCATGTAGTATATTATGTACCTGCACCTGCCATGTAGTATCAGTTGTACCTGCACATGCCATGCAGTATGAAAGGTACCTGCACATGCCATTTGTAATCAGTCCTACCTGCACATACCATGTATTATGGGTAGCACTTGCACATGCCATTTAGTATGAATTATACCTGCACCTGCCATGTGGTATCAGTTGTACCTTCACATGCCATGTAGTATGAAAGGTATCTGCACATGCAATGTAGTACGAGATATACCTGCACGAGGCATGTAGTATGAGTTGCAGCTGCATATGCCGTGTAGTATGAGCTGTACTTGTACATGCCATGTAGTATGAGATATACCTTTATGTGCCATGTAGTATGGGTTGTACCTGCACATGCAATGTAGTATGAGCTGTTCCTGCACATGCCATGTAGTATCAGTTGTACCTGCACATGCCATGTATTATAAGCTGTTCATGCCCATGCCATGTAGTATGAGTACCTCCGCATGCCAAGTAGTATGAGCTGTTCCTGTACCGGAAGTGTATCCCTCATTGGTGAGATCAGACCATAAATTAATCTCACTGGAGATCCACATCGCCAAATGGTTCTGCCTTCAAATT